>NW_027189166.1:871175-956175 GCF_040958095.1 Procambarus clarkii
TGTATTCTAACCTCAAATTCTAACCTAATTCTAATTCTAACCTAATTCTAATTCTAACCAACCTAACCAACCAACCAACCTAACCAACCAACCTAATCAACCAACCTAAGCAACCTAACCTAACCATCCAACCCAACCCAACCTAACCAACCTAACCTAACCAACCTAACCTAACCTAACCAACCAACCAACCAACCTAACCAACCAACCTAACCAACCAATCTAACCAACCAACCTAACCTAACCTAACCTAACCAACCAACCTAACCAATCTAGCCTAACCAACCTAACCTAACCAACCTAACCTAACCAACCTAACCTAACCAAACAAACCTAACCTAACCTAACCAACCTAACCTAACCTAACCAACCAACCAACCTAAGCAACCAACCTAACCAACCTAAGCAACCAACCTAAGCAACCTAACCAGCCTTAGCAACCTAACCAACCTAAGCAACCTAAGCAACCTAACCAACCTAAGCAACCTAAGCAACCTAACCTAATCAACCAACCTAACCTAATCAACCTAAGCAACCTAACCTAAGCAACCTAACCTAACCAACCTAACCTAAGCAACCTAACCTAACCAACCAACCTACTTAACCTAACCTAACCTCCCTTCTTATTATCTGACACGAACCTTCGGTTCGTGTCAGAGTCCATGAGTGTCCGTGTGCGTGTCCGTGTGAGTGTCCGTGTCCGTGTATCCATGGGGTTTTGGGTCCAGGAAGCTATTTGTGTCGACCCAAATTGCCTCCCTTCTCCCCACCTGAAATCCAGGTGGATTGAAAGACCTGCCCGAGGTCAGTGGATCCAGGTATCCGTCCGTGGCCCCCCGGACTTCAACCCTTCCCCACATTCCAAGGAGTCGGTCAATCAATCTTCGGCTATCCAGAGAATCTATCGAAACTGATGCTCCTACAGGAGGGGACACACAGAGAAATCTGTGCCCTGTACTTGCAACCGTTCCGACAGGCTCGAACGCAGATCTATCCGGATTAGGAACTTGTTCTATCCGACTAGGCCACGCTGGAGTTGCCTTCTGAATCAAATTTGGCACTTGTATTTATATCTCATAGCAAGGTTAGTTAGTGTCTATTTATCAACAGTTGCAATGATTGAGATGTGAAGTTGTTAATTTGTGTTGACAGTTAGAAAGACCTGACAGCTTTATTTGATAAGGTTGCAGTCCCGTGAGGCAGTTTTATGAATGAATATTGGAGAATTTAGGCTAACTGACATGTGTGTGTGTGTGTGTTTAAAAGTATGTATTAATTAATAATTAGTGTGGTGTTTCCAAATGAGTTTGTGAATGGTAAACAAGCAATGCAATATCCAATATGTGCTATTTTAGGCCTCGTTCTGTAAAATACATGTTTTACTAGGGAAGGAAAATCCGGTTTGTTTTTTTCCCTCGTTTTATTTCAGGAATAAATAGCACATAGGCGAAGGACCGAAGGTTTTGGCTGGTTAAATATAGCGTTGTGGCCGCCATTTTCTGTGTTGGGCGTGGGGGAGGGGGTGGGGGATGGAGGGGGCGGTATGGGGGATAGGGGGGGGGGTTAGTTGGTGGGGGAGAGGGGCCCTGAGGAGCTACCTTGGGAGGTGTTCTTGGTGGGGGGTGGGGGGGGGTTGGTGGGGGAGGGGGCAGGGGGAGAGGGGCCCTGAGGAGCTACCTTGGGAGGTGTTGTTGGTGGGGGGGGGGGTTGGTGGGGGAGGGGGCAGGGGGAGAGGGGCCCTGAGGAGCTACCTTGGGAGGTGTTGTTGGTTGGGGGGGGGGTTGGTGGGGGAGGGGGCAGGGGGAGAGGGGCCCTGAGGAGCTACCTTGGGAGGTGTTGTTGGTTGGGGGGGGGGGTTGGTGGGGGAGGGGGCAGGGGGAGAGGGGCCCTGAGGAGCTACCTTGGGAGGTGTTGTTGGTGGTGGTGGGGGGGGTTGGTGGGGGAGGGGGCAGGGGGAGAGGGGCCCTGAGGAGCTACCTTGGGAGGTGTTGTTGGTGGGGGGGGGGTTGGTGGGGGAGGGGGCAGGGGGAGAGGGGCCCTGAGGAGCTACCTTGGGAGGTGTTGTTGGTGGGGGGGGGGGTGGGAGGGGGCAGGGGAGAGGGGCCCTGAGGAGCTACCTTGGGAGGTGTGTTGGTGGGGGGGCGTTGGTGGGGGAGGGGGCAGGGGGAGAGGGGTCCTGAGGAGCTACCTTGGGAGGTGTTGTTGGTGGTAGGAGGGATGGGTTGGCAGTTAGGTATTTCAATTTAATATTGTAAGATAGGTTATATAGGGCAAGGTGTTGAGGAAGGAATAAGAAAAGTGTTTGGGACTGAGTTGAGTGTATTAGTTGTTGTGATTGATGTTAGCAGGAAGGTAGGTGGTTGAAATGTGTAAAGATTTGTTAATGAGATCATTTGGTTAATAATGTAGGAATTAAGGGTAAGTGATCACTGGAGATAGATATTCAACAGTATATTAAGAGGCCAAGTTTTAGCAGGTAGGTAGGCCGGCCGGCCGGCAGAGAGAGACCATGGACTGACAAACAGGTAGACGTTTTCTTCATGGATGGTAAACTATTATTAAAATGGCATGTACACATTTCCATGTGCGACATTCTTGTACACACACACACACACACACACACACAGACACACACACACACACACACACACACACACTGACCCACAGAGACTGCCCAAATATGTATACTAACAGCAGCAGCAGTTGGTGTTCCCAGGCAGGTCACCCATCCAAGTACTAACCAAAGTCAACGGTGTTTAACCTGACAGATGTATGGGAGGAGACGCAGTGTTCTCAAGGTGATAGGTAGGTAGGTAGTATGGCCGTTGCTATTGTATACAAGTAGTAAGTAATCACATGTGAGTGAGTGAGTGAGTCAGGATACTGGTAACTGCGGCGGGCAGGCAGGCGGAGGATACTCACACATAGCAGCCAATTCTCCATTAATGATAGTACTTATTGCAACTATTTAGTCAAATTAACCAACAACAAATGGACTACTACTACAACTACTACTACTACTGTTGCTCCAAAATAGAAATGTTGGGATGCCACCGCTGCCATTGATCTCGCACAAGTTGCTGCTGACAAATGACTCATCTTAGGCCTTGCATATGCTCTCTTAGGCTTCATTTAGTCAATAATTGTAACATCATTGAGTCGGGGGACAGGCAGACAGGCACTTTATACATGTTAGGCTTATAGTGGTCTCCAACACCCACCACCACAAGGTCCAACTAGTGACTAACCCTCACTCACTCACCACGCCCCAAGTAGCTAGCTTACTAACTCCTGGATACCTATTTACTGCTAGGTGAACAGAGACATTCGGTGATAGGAAAGGCTACCAACAACTACAGCCCTTTTTCTATTTCTATTTCTATTTCTGCAAACCTAGTCTATTTCCTAGTCTAAACTAACCTAACCTAACCTCACCTAACCTAACCCAACCTAACCTAAGCTAATCTAACATAACCTAACCTAACTAACTCCTGGATACCTATTTACTGCTAGGTGAACAGAGACATTCGGTGATAGGAAAGGCTACTAACAATTACAGCCCTACTTCTACAAACCTACCCTAAACCAACCTAACCTAATCTAACCTAACCTAATCTAACCTAACCTAAGCTAATCTAACATAACCTAACCTAACTAACTCCTGGATACCTATTTACTGCTAGGTGAACAGAGACATTCGGTGATAGGAAAGGCTACTAACATTTACAGCCCTACTTCTACAAACCTACCCTAAACCAACCTAACCTAATCTAACCTAACCTAACCTAACCTAATCTAACCTAACCTAAGCTAATCTAACATAACCTAACCTAACTAACTCCTGGATACCTATTTACTGCTAGGTGAACAGAGGCATTCGGTGATAGGAAAGGCTACTAACATTTACAGCCCTACTTCTACAAACCTACCCTAAACCAACCTAACCTAATCTAACCTAACCTAACCTAACCTAACCAAACCTAATCTAACCTAACCTAATCTAACCTAAGCTAATCTAACATAACCTAACCTAACTAACTCCTGGATACCTATTTACTGCTAGGTGAACAGAGGCATTCGGTGATAGGAAAGGCTACCAACAATTACAGCCCTACTTCTACAAACCTACCCTAAACCAACCTAACCTAATCTAACCTAATCTAACCTAACCTAACCTAACCTAATCTAACCTAAGCTAATCTAACATAACCTAACCTAACTAACTCCTGGATACCTATTTACTGCTAGGTGAACAGAAACATTCGGTGATAGGAAGCGCTACCAACAATTACAGCCTTATTTCTATTTCTACAAACCTAGCCTATTTCCTAGCCTAAACTAACTTAACCTAATCTAACCTAACTAATTCCTGGATACTTACTTACTGCTAGGTGAACAGAGGCATTCGGTGATAGGAAACACTACCAACAACTACAGCCCTTTTTCCATTTCTATTTCTACAAACCTAGTCTATTTCCTAGTCTGAACTAACCTAACCTAACCTAACCTCACCTCACCTCACCTCACCTTACCTCACCTTACCTTTCCTCACCTAACATAATCTCACCTCACCTCACCTCACCGAATCTCACCTAACCTAACCTAACCTAACCTCACCTCACCTCACCTCACCTCACCTCACCTCACCTCACCTTTCCTCACTTAACATAATCTCACCTCACCTCACCAAAACCTCACCTCACCAAACCTCACTTCACCTCACCTCACCTAACCTAAACCTCACCTAACCTAACCTCACCTAACCTCACCTCACCTAACCTAACTAACTCCTGGATACTTACTTACTGCTAGGTGAACAGAGGCATTCGGTGATAGGAAACGCTACCAAGAATTACATCCCTTTTTCTATTTCTATTTCTACAAACCTAGCCTATTTCCTAGCCAAAACTAACCTAATCTAACCTTACCTAACCTAACCTAACTAACTCCTGATCAACCAGGCTGTGACTCATACGTCAGGTTGCGAGCAGCCGCGTCTAACAGCCTTGTTGATCAGTCCAGCAACCATGAGGCCTGGTCGACGACCGGGCCGCGGGGACGCTAAGCCCCGAAAGCACCTCAAGGAAGCATCTCAAGGTACTCCTGGATACCTATTTACTGCTAGGTGAACAGAGGCATTCGATGATAGGAAAGATTACCAACAATTACAGCCCTTTTTCTATTTCTATTTCTACAAACCTAGTCTATTTCCTAGCCTAAACTAACCTAACCTAATCTAACCTAACCTAACTAACTCTTGGATACCTATTTACTGCTAGGTGAACAGAGGCATTCGGTGATAGGAAACGCTACCAACAATTACAGCCCTATTTCTACAAATCTAGCCTATTTCCTAGCCTAACCTAATCTAATCTAATTAACTCCTGGATACTTACTTACTGCTAGGGTGAACAGAGGCATTCGGTGATAGGAAACGCTACCAACATTTACAGCCCCTTTTCTATTTCTATTTTTACAAACCTAGCCTATTTCCTAGCCAAAACTAACCTAACCTAATCTAACCTTACCTAATCTAACCTTACCTAACCTAACTAACTCCTGATCAACCAGGCTGTGACTCATACGTCAGGTTGCGAGCAGCCGCGTCTAACAGCCTTGTTGATCAGTCCAGCAACCATGAGGCCTGGTCGACGACCGGGCCGCGGAGACGCTAAGCCCCGAAAGCACCTCAAGGTACTCCTGGATACCTATTTACTGCTAGGTGAACAGAGGCATTCGGTGATAGGAAACGCTACCAACAATTACAGCCCTATTTCTATTTCTACAAACGTAGCCTATTTCCTAGCCTAAATTAACCTAAAAAACCTAAAAATGTGTGTATATATATAATATATATATATATATATATCAGTCGGTGGAATAATACAAATATTACACCTAACCAACCACAAAATAACCAACCTTAACTGTACCTTACCAACATACCCTAACCAATCAACCCTAACCAACCTAAGCTTACATATTATCTAAATTGCTTATTAAACCATAATTATGCTTGTATTCTAACCTCAAATTCTAACCTAATTCTAATTCTAACCTAATTCTAATTCTAACCAACCTAACCAACCAACCAACCTAACCAACCAACCTAATCAACCAACCTAAGCAACCTAACCTAACCATCCAACCCAACCCAACCTAACCAACCTAACCTAACCAACCTAACCTAACCTAACCAACCAACCAACCAACCTAACCAACCAACCTAACCAACCAATCTAACCAACCAACCTAACCTAACCTAACCTAACCAACCAACCTAACCAATCTAGCCTAACCAACCTAACCTAACCAACCTAACCTAACCAACCTAACCTAACCAAACAAACCTAACCTAACCTAACCAACCTAACCTAACCTAACCAACCAACCAACCTAAGCAACCAACCTAACCAACCTAAGCAACCAACCTAAGCAACCTAACCAGCCTTAGCAACCTAACCAACCTAAGCAACCTAAGCAACCTAACCAACCTAAGCAACCTAAGCAACCTAACCTAATCAACCAACCTAACCTAATCAACCTAAGCAACCTAACCTAAGCAACCTAACCTAACCAACCTAACCTAAGCAACCTAACCTAACCAACCAACCTACTTAACCTAACCTAACCTCCCTTCTTATTATCTGACACGAACCTTCGGTTCGTGTCAGAGTCCATGAGTGTCCGTGTGCGTGTCCGTGTGAGTGTCCGTGTCCGTGTATCCATGGGGTTTTGGGTCCAGGAAGCTATTTGTGTCGACCCAAATTGCCTCCCTTCTCCCCACCTGAAATCCAGGTGGATTGAAAGACCTGCCCGAGGTCAGTGGATCCAGGTATCCGTCCGTGGCCCCCCGGACTTCAACCCTTCCCCACATTCCAAGGAGTCGGTCAATCAATCTTCGGCTATCCAGAGAATCTATCGAAACTGATGCTCCTACAGGAGGGGACACACAGAGAAATCTGTGCCCTGTACTTGCAACCGTTCCGACAGGCTCGAACGCAGATCTATCCGGATTAGGAACTTGTTCTATCCGACTAGGCCACGCTGGAGTTGCCTTCTGAATCAAATTTGGCACTTGTATTTATATCTCATAGCAAGGTTAGTTAGTGTCTATTTATCAACAGTTGCAATGATTGAGATGTGAAGTTGTTAATTTGTGTTGACAGTTAGAAAGACCTGACAGCTTTATTTGATAAGGTTGCAGTCCCGTGAGGCAGTTTTATGAATGAATATTGGAGAATTTAGGCTAACTGACATGTGTGTGTGTGTGTGTGTTTAAAAGTATGTATTAATTAATAATTAGTGTGGTGTTTCCAAATGAGTTTGTGAATGGTAAACAAGCAATGCAATATCCAATATGTGCTATTTTAGGCCTCGTTCTGTAAAATACATGTTTTACTAGGGAAGGAAAATCCGGTTTGTTTTTTTCCCTCGTTTTATTTCAGGAATAAATAGCACATAGGCGAAGGACCGAAGGTTTTGGCTGGTTAAATATAGCGTTGTGGCCGCCATTTTCTGTGTTGGGCGTGGGGGAGGGGGTGGGGGATGGAGGGGGCGGTATGGGGGATAGGGGGGGGGGGTTAGTTGGTGGGGGAGAGGGGCCCTGAGGAGCTACCTTGGGAGGTGTTCTTGGTGGGGGGTGGGGGGGGTTGGTGGGGGAGGGGGCAGGGGGAGAGGGGCCCTGAGGAGCTACCTTGGGAGGTGTTGTTGGTGGGGGGGGGGGTTGGTGGGGGAGGGGGCAGGGGGAGAGGGGCCCTGAGGAGCTACCTTGGGAGGTGTTGTTGGTTGGGGGGGGGGGTTGGTGGGGGAGGGGGCAGGGGGAGAGGGGCCCTGAGGAGCTACCTTGGGAGGTGTTGTTGGTTGGGGGGGGGGTTGGTGGGGGAGGGGGCAGGGGGAGAGGGGCCCTGAGGAGCTACCTTGGGAGGTGTTGTTGGTGGTGGTGGGGGGGGGGTTGGTGGGGGAGGGGGCAGGGGGAGAGGGGCCCTGAGGAGCTACCTTGGGAGGTGTTGTTGGTGGGGGGGGGGGTTGGTGGGGGAGGGGGCAGGGGGAGAGGGGCCCTGAGGAGCTACCTTGGGAGGTGTTGTTGGTGGGGGGGGGGGTGGGGGAGGGGGCAGGGGGAGAGGGGCCCTGAGGAGCTACCTTGGGAGGTGTTGTTGGTGGGGGGGGCGTTGGTGGGGGAGGGGGCAGGGGGAGAGGGGTCCTGAGGAGCTACCTTGGGAGGTGTTGTTGGTGGTAGGAGGGATGGGTTGGCAGTTAGGTATTTCAATTTAATATTGTAAGATAGGTTATATAGGGCAAGGTGTTGAGGAAGGAATAAGAAAAGTGTTTGGGACTGAGTTGAATGTATTAGTTGTTGTGATTGATGTTAGCAGGAAGGTAGGTGGTTGAAATGTGTAAAGATTTGTTAATGAGATCATTTGGTTAATAATGTAGGAATTAAGGGTAAGTGATCACTGGAGATAGATATTCAACAGTATATTAAGAGGCCAAGTTTTAGCAGGTAGGTAGGCCGGCCGGCCGGCAGAGAGAGACCATGGACTGACAAACAGGTAGACGTTTTCTTCATGGATGGTAAACTATTATTAAAATGGCATGTACACATTTCCATGTGCGACATTCTTGTACACACACACACACACACACACACACAGACACACACACACACACACACACACACACACACTGACCCACAGAGACTGCCCAAATATGTATACTAACAGCAGCAGCAGTTGGTGTTCCCAGGCAGGTCACCCATCCAAGTACTAACCAAAGTCAACGGTGTTTAACCTGACAGATGTATGGGAGGAGACGCAGTGTTCTCAAGGTGATAGGTAGGTAGGTAGTATGGCCGTTGCTATTGTATACAAGTAGTAAGTAATCACATGTGAGTGAGTGAGTGAGTCAGGATACTGGTAACTGCGGCGGGCAGGCAGGCGGAGGATACTCACACATAGCAGCCAATTCTCCATTAATGATAGTACTTATTGCAACTATTTAGTCAAATTAACCAACAACAAATGGACTACTACTACAACTACTACTACTACTGTTGCTCCAAAATAGAAATGTTGGGATGCCACCGCTGCCATTGATCTCGCACAAGTTGCTGCTGACAAATGACTCATCTTAGGCCTTGCATATGCTCTCTTAGGCTTCATTTAGTCAATAATTGTAACATCATTGAGTCGGGGGACAGGCAGACAGGCACTTTATACATGTTAGGCTTATAGTGGTCTCCAACACCCACCACCCCACAAGGTCCAACTAGTGACTAACCCTCACTCACTCACCACGCCCCAAGTAGCTAGCTTACTAACTCCTGGATACCTATTTACTGCTAGGTGAACAGAGACATTCGGTGATAGGAAAGGCTACCAACAACTACAGCCCTTTTTCTATTTCTATTTCTATTTCTGCAAACCTAGTCTATTTCCTAGTCTAAACTAACCTAACCTAACCTCACCTAACCTAACCCAACCTAACCTAAGCTAATCTAACATAACCTAACCTAACTAACTCCTGGATACCTATTTACTGCTAGGTGAACAGAGACATTCGGTGATAGGAAAGGCTACTAACAATTACAGCCCTACTTCTACAAACCTACCCTAAACCAACCTAACCTAATCTAACCTAACCTAATCTAACCTAACCTAAGCTAATCTAACATAACCTAACCTAACTAACTCCTGGATACCTATTTACTGCTAGGTGAACAGAGACATTCGGTGATAGGAAAGGCTACTAACATTTACAGCCCTACTTCTACAAACCTACCCTAAACCAACCTAACCTAATCTAACCTAACCTAACCTAACCTAATCTAACCTAACCTAAGCTAATCTAACATAACCTAACCTAACTAACTCCTGGATACCTATTTACTGCTAGGTGAACAGAGGCATTCGGTGATAGGAAAGGCTACTAACATTTACAGCCCTACTTCTACAAACCTACCCTAAACCAACCTAACCTAATCTAACCTAACCTAACCTAACCTAACCAAACCTAATCTAACCTAACCTAATCTAACCTAAGCTAATCTAACATAACCTAACCTAACTAACTCCTGGATACCTATTTACTGCTAGGTGAACAGAGGCATTCGGTGATAGGAAAGGCTACCAACAATTACAGCCCTACTTCTACAAACCTACCCTAAACCAACCTAACCTAATCTAACCTAATCTAACCTAACCTAACCTAACCTAATCTAACCTAAGCTAATCTAACATAACCTAACCTAACTAACTCCTGGATACCTATTTACTGCTAGGTGAACAGAAACATTCGGTGATAGGAAGCGCTACCAACAATTACAGCCTTATTTCTATTTCTACAAACCTAGCCTATTTCCTAGCCTAAACTAACTTAACCTAATCTAACCTAACTAATTCCTGGATACTTACTTACTGCTAGGTGAACAGAGGCATTCGGTGATAGGAAACACTACCAACAACTACAGCCCTTTTTCCATTTCTATTTCTACAAACCTAGTCTATTTCCTAGTCTGAACTAACCTAACCTAACCTAACCTCACCTCACCTCACCTCACCTTACCTCACCTTACCTTTCCTCACCTAACATAATCTCACCTCACCTCACCTCACCGAATCTCACCTAACCTAACCTAACCTAACCTCACCTCACCTCACCTCACCTCACCTCACCTCACCTCACCTTTCCTCACTTAACATAATCTCACCTCACCTCACCAAAACCTCACCTCACCAAACCTCACTTCACCTCACCTCACCTAACCTAAACCTCACCTAACCTAACCTCACCTAACCTCACCTCACCTAACCTAACTAACTCCTGGATACTTACTTACTGCTAGGTGAACAGAGGCATTCGGTGATAGGAAACGCTACCAAGAATTACATCCCTTTTTCTATTTCTATTTCTACAAACCTAGCCTATTTCCTAGCCAAAACTAACCTAATCTAACCTTACCTAACCTAACCTAACTAACTCCTGATCAACCAGGCTGTGACTCATACGTCAGGTTGCGAGCAGCCGCGTCTAACAGCCTTGTTGATCAGTCCAGCAACCATGAGGCCTGGTCGACGACCGGGCCGCGGGGACGCTAAGCCCCGAAAGCACCTCAAGGAAGCATCTCAAGGTACTCCTGGATACCTATTTACTGCTAGGTGAACAGAGGCATTCGATGATAGGAAAGATTACCAACAATTACAGCCCTTTTTCTATTTCTATTTCTACAAACCTAGTCTATTTCCTAGCCTAAACTAACCTAACCTAATCTAACCTAACCTAACTAACTCTTGGATACCTATTTACTGCTAGGTGAACAGAGGCATTCGGTGATAGGAAACGCTACCAACAATTACAGCCCTATTTCTACAAATCTAGCCTATTTCCTAGCCTAACCTAATCTAATCTAATTAACTCCTGGATACTTACTTACTGCTAGGGTGAACAGAGGCATTCGGTGATAGGAAACGCTACCAACATTTACAGCCCCTTTTCTATTTCTATTTTTACAAACCTAGCCTATTTCCTAGCCAAAACTAACCTAACCTAATCTAACCTTACCTAATCTAACCTTACCTAACCTAACTAACTCCTGATCAACCAGGCTGTGACTCATACGTCAGGTTGCGAGCAGCCGCGTCTAACAGCCTTGTTGATCAGTCCAGCAACCATGAGGCCTGGTCGACGACCGGGCCGCGGAGACGCTAAGCCCCGAAAGCACCTCAAGGTACTCCTGGATACCTATTTACTGCTAGGTGAACAGAGGCATTCGGTGATAGGAAACGCTACCAACAATTACAGCCCTATTTCTATTTCTACAAACGTAGCCTATTTCCTAGCCTAAATTAACCTAAAAAACCTAAAAATGTGTGTATATATATAATATATATATATATATATCAGTCGGTGGAATAATACAAATATTACACCTAACCAACCACAAAATAACCAACCTTAACTGTACCTTACCAACATACCCTAACCAATCAACCCTAACCAACCTAAGCTTACATATTATCTAAATTGCTTATTAAACCATAATTATGCTTGTATTCTAACCTCAAATTCTAACCTAATTCTAATTCTAACCTAATTCTAATTCTAACCAACCTAACCAACCAACCAACCTAACCAACCAACCTAATCAACCAACCTAAGCAACCTAACCTAACCATCCAACCCAACCCAACCTAACCAACCTAACCTAACCAACCTAACCTAACCTAACCAACCAACCAACCAACCTAACCAACCAACCTAACCAACCAATCTAACCAACCAACCTAACCTAACCTAACCTAACCAACCAACCTAACCAATCTAGCCTAACCAACCTAACCTAACCAACCTAACCTAACCAACCTAACCTAACCAAACAAACCTAACCTAACCTAACCAACCTAACCTAACCTAACCAACCAACCAACCTAAGCAACCAACCTAACCAACCTAAGCAACCAACCTAAGCAACCTAACCAGCCTTAGCAACCTAACCAACCTAAGCAACCTAAGCAACCTAACCAACCTAAGCAACCTAAGCAACCTAACCTAATCAACCAACCTAACCTAATCAACCTAAGCAACCTAACCTAAGCAACCTAACCTAACCAACCTAACCTAAGCAACCTAACCTAACCAACCAACCTACTTAACCTAACCTAACCTCCCTTCTTATTATCTGACACGAACCTTCGGTTCGTGTCAGAGTCCATGAGTGTCCGTGTGCGTGTCCGTGTGAGTGTCCGTGTCCGTGTATCCATGGGGTTTTGGGTCCAGGAAGCTATTTGTGTCGACCCAAATTGCCTCCCTTCTCCCCACCTGAAATCCAGGTGGATTGAAAGACCTGCCCGAGGTCAGTGGATCCAGGTATCCGTCCGTGGCCCCCCGGACTTCAACCCCTTCCCCACATTTCCAAGAAGTCGGTCAATCAATCTTCGGCTATCCAGAGAATCTATCGAAACTGATGCTCCTACAGGAGGGGGACACACAGAGAAATCTGTGCCCTGTACTTGCAACCGTTCCGACAGGCTCGAACGCAGATCTATCCGGATTAGGAACTTGTCTATCCGACTAGGCCACGCTGGAGTTGCCTTCTGAATCAAATTGGGCAACTTGTATTTATATCTCATAGCAAGGTTAGTTTAGTGTCTATTTATCAACAGTTGCCAATGATTGAGATGTGAAGTTGTTAATTGTGGTTGACAGTTAGAAAGACCTGACAGCTTTATTTGATAAGGTTGCAGTCCCGTGAGGCAGTTTTATGAATGAATATTGGAGAATTTAGGCTAACTGACATGTGTGTGTGTGTGTGTTGTGTTAAAAGTATGTATTAATTAATAATTCGTGTGGTGTTTCCAAATGAGTTTGTGAATGGTAAACAAGCAATGCAATATCCAATATGTGCTATTTTAGGCCTCGTTCTGTAAAATACATGTTTTACTAGGGAAGGAAAATCCGGTTTGTTTTTTCCCTCGTTTTATTTCAGGAATAAATAGCACATAGGCGAAGGACCGAAGGTTTTGGCTGGTTAAATATAGCGTTGTGGCCGCCATTTTCTGTGTTGGGCGTGGGGGAGGGGGTGGGGATGGAGGGGGCGGTATGGGGGGATAGGGGGGGGGGTTAGTTGGTGGGGGAGAGGGGCCCTGAGGAGCTACCTTGGGAGGTGTTCTTGGTGGGGGGTGGGGGGGGGTTGGTGGGGGAGGGGGCAGGGGGAGAGGGGCCCTGAGGAGCTACCTTGGGAGGTGTTGTTGGTGGGGGGGGGGGTTGGTGGGGGAGGGGGCAGGGGGAGAGGGGCCCTGAGGAGCTACCTTGGGAGGTGTTGTTGGTTGGGGGGGGGGGTTGGTGGGGGAGGGGGCAGGGGGAGAGGGGCCCTGAGGAGCTACCTTGGGAGGTGTTGTTGGTTGGGGGGGGGGGTTGGTGGGGGAGGGGGCAGGGGGAGAGGGGCCCTGAGGAGCTACCTTGGGAGGTGTTGTTGTGTGGTGGGGGGGGGGGGTTGGTGGGGGAGGGGGCAGGGGGAGAGGGGCCCTGAGGAGCTACCTTGGGAGGTGTTGTTGGTGGGGGGGGGGGTTGGTGGGGGAGGGGGCAGGGGGAGAGGGGCCCTGAGGAGCTACCTTGGGAGGTGTTGTTGGTGGGGGGGGGGGTGGGGGAGGGGGCAGGGGGAGAGGGGCCCTGAGGAGCTACCTTGGGAGGTGTTGTTGGTGGGGGGGGCGTTGGTGGGGGAGGGGGCAGGGGGAGAGGGGTCCTGAGGAGCTACCTTGGGAGGTGTTGTTGGTGGTAGGAGGGATGGGTTGGCAGTTAGGTATTTCAATTTAATATTGTAAGATAGGTTATATAGGGCAAGGTGTTGAGGAAGGAATAAGAAAAGTGTTTGGGACTGAGTTGAGTATTAGTTGTTGTGATTGATGTTAGCAGGAAGGTAGGTGGTTGAAATGTGTAAAGATTTGTTAATGAGATCATTTGGTTAATAATGTAGGAATTAAGGGTAAGTGATCACTGGAGATAGATATTCAACAGTATATTAAGAGGCCAAGTTTTAGCAGGTAGGTAGGCCGGCCGGCCGGCAGAGAGAGACCATGGACTGACGGTTTTTCTTCATGGATGGTAAACTATTATTAAAATGGCATGTACACATTTCCATGTGCGACATTCTTGTACACACACACACACACACACACACACAGACACACACACACACACACACACACACACACACTGACCCACAGAGACTGCCCAAATATGTATACTAACAGCAGCAGCAGTTGGTGTTCCCAGGCAGGTCACCCATCCAAGTACTAACCAAAGTCAACGGTGTTTAACCTGACAGATGTATGGGAGGAGACGCAGTGTTCTCAAGGTGATAGGTAGGTAGGTAGTATGGCCGTTGCTATTGTATACAAGTAGTAAGTAATCACATGTGAGTGAGTGAGTGAGTCAGGATACTGGTAACTGCGGCGGGCAGGCAGGCGGAGGATACTCACACATAGCAGCCAATTCTCCATTAATGATAGTACTTATTGCAACTATTTAGTCAAATTAACCAACAACAAATGGACTACTACTACAACTACTACTACTGTTGCTCCAAAATAGAAATGTTGGGATGCCACCGCTGCCATTGATCTCGCACAAGTTGCTGCTGACAAATGACTCATCTTAGGCCTTGCATATGCTCTCTTAGGCTTCATTTAGTCAATAATTGTAACATCATTGAGTCGGGGGACAGGCAGACAGGCACTTTATACATGTTAGGCTTATAGTGGTCTCCAACACCCACCACCCCACAAGGTCCAACTAGTGACTAACCCTCACTCACTCACCACGCCCCAAGTAGCTAGCTTACTAACTCCTGGATACCTATTTACTGCTAGGTGAACAGAGACATTCGGTGATAGGAAAGGCTACCAACAACTACAGCCCTTTTTCTATTTCTATTTCTATTTCTGCAAACCTAGTCTATTTCCTAGTCTAAACTAACCTAACCTAACCTCACCTAACCTAACCCAACCTAACCTAAGCTAATCTAACATAACCTAACCTAACTAACTCCTGGATACCTATTTACTGCTAGGTGAACAGAGACATTCGGTGATAGGAAAGGCTACTAACAATTACAGCCCTACTTCTACAAACCTACCCTAAACCAACCTAACCTAATCTAACCTAACCTAATCTAACCTAACCTAAGCTAATCTAACATAACCTAACCTAACTAACTCCTGGATACCTATTTACTGCTAGGTGAACAGAGACATTCGGTGATAGGAAAGGCTACTAACATTTACAGCCCTACTTCTACAAACCTACCCTAAACCAACCTAACCTAATCTAACCTAACCTAACCTAACCTAATCTAACCTAACCTAAGCTAATCTAACATAACCTAACCTAACTAACTCCTGGATACCTATTTACTGCTAGGTGAACAGAGGCATTCGGTGATAGGAAAGGCTACTAACATTTACAGCCCTACTTCTACAAACCTACCCTAAACCAACCTAACCTAATCTAACCTAACCTAACCTAACCTAACCAAACCTAATCTAACCTAACCTAATCTAACCTAAGCTAATCTAACATAACCTAACCTAACTAACTCCTGGATACCTATTTACTGCTAGGTGAACAGAGGCATTCGGTGATAGGAAAGGCTACCAACAATTACAGCCCTACTTCTACAAACCTACCCTAAACCAACCTAACCTAATCTAACCTAATCTAACCTAACCTAACCTAACCTAATCTAACCTAAGCTAATCTAACATAACCTAACCTAACTAACTCCTGGATACCTATTTACTGCTAGGTGAACAGAAACATTCGGTGATAGGAAGCGCTACCAACAATTACAGCCTTATTTCTATTTCTACAAACCTAGCCTATTTCCTAGCCTAAACTAACTTAACCTAATCTAACCTAACTAATTCCTGGATACTTACTTACTGCTAGGTGAACAGAGGCATTCGGTGATAGGAACACTACCAACAACTACAAGCCCTTTTTCCATTTCTATTTCTACAAACCTAGTCTATTTCCTAGTCTGAACTAACCTAACCTAACCTAACCTCACCTCACCTCACCTCACCTTACCTCACCTTACCTTTCCTCACCTAACATAATCTCACCTCACCTCACCTCAACCGAATCTCACCTAACCTAACCTAACCTAACCTCACCTCACCTCACCTCACCTCACCTCACCTCACCTCACCTCACCTCACCTCACCTTTCCTCACTTAACATAATCTCACCTCACCTCACCAAAACCTCACCTCACCAAACCTCACTTCACCTCACCTCACCTAACCTAAACCTCACCTAACCTAACCTCACCTAACCTCACCTCACCTAACCTAACTAACTCCTGATACTTACTTACTGCTAGGTGAACAGAGGCATTCGGTGATAGGAAACGCTACCAAGAATTACATCCCTTTTTCTATTTCTATTTCTACAAACCTAGCCTATTTCCTAGCCAAAACTAACCTAATCTAACCTTACCTAACCTAACCTAACTAACTCCTGATCAACCAGGCTGTGACTCATACGTCAGGTTGCGAGCAGCCGCGTCTAACAGCCTTGTTGATCAGTCCAGCAACCATGAGGCCTGGTCGACGACCGGCCGCGGGGACGCTAAGCCCCGAAAGCACCTCAAGGAAGCATCATCAAGGTACTCCTGGATACCTATTTACTGCTAGGTGAACAGAGGCATTCGATGATAGGAAAGATTACCAACAATTACAGCCCTTTTTCTATTTCTATTTCTACAAACCTAGTCTATTTCCTAGCCTAAACTAACCTAACCTAATCTAACCTAACCTAACTAACTCTTGGATACCTATTTACTGCTAGGTGAACAGAGGCATTCGGTGATAGGAAACGCTACCAACAATTACAGCCCTATTTCTATTTCTACAAATCTAGCCTATTTCCTAGCCTAACCTAATCTAATCTAATTAACTCCTGGATACTTACTTACTGCTAGGGTGAACAGAGGCATTCGGTGATAGGAAAACGCTACCAACATTTACAGCCCCTTTTCTATTTCTATTTTTACAAACCTAGCCTATTTCCTAGCCAAAACTAACCTAACCTAATCTAACCTTACCTAATCTAACCTTACCTAACCTAACTAACTCCTGATCAACCAGGCTGTGACTCATACGTCAGGTTGCGAGCAGCCGCGTCTAACAGCCTTGTTGATCAGTCCAGCAACCATGAGGCCTGGTCGACGACCGGGCCGCGGAGACGCTAAGCCCCGAAAGCACCTCAAGGTACTCCTGGATACCTATTTACTGCTAGGTGAACAGAGGCATTCGGTGATAGGAAACGCTACCAACAATTACAGCCCTATTTCTATTTCTACAAACGTAGCCTATTTCCTAGCCTAAATTAACCTAAAAAACCTAAAAATGTGTGTATATATATATAATATATATATATATATATCAGTCGGTGGAATAATACAAATATTACACCTAACCAACCACAAAATAACCAACCTTAACTGTACCTTACCAACATACCCTAACCAATCAACCCTAACCAACCTAAGCTTACATATTATCTAAATTGCTTATTAAACCATAATTATGCTTGTATTCTAACCTCAAATTCTAACCTAATTCTAATTCTAACCTAATTCTAACCAACCTAACCAACCAACCAACCTAACCAACCAACCTAATCAACCAACCTAAGCAACCTAACCTAACCATCCAACCCAACCCAACCTAACCTAACCTAACCAACCAACCAACCAACCAACCTAACCAACCAACCTAACCAACCAATCTAACCAACCAACCTAACCTAACCTAACGTAACCAACCAACCTAACCAATCTAGCCTAACCAACCTAACCTAACCAACCTAACCTAACCAACCTAACCTAACCAACCTAACCTAACCTAACAAACCTAACCTAACCTAACCAACCTAACCTAACCTAACCAACCAACCAACCTAAGCAACCAACCTAACCAACCTAAGCAACCAACCTAAGCAACCTAACCAGCCTTAGCAACCTAACCAACCTAAGCAACCTAAGCAACCTAACTAACCTAAGCAACCTAAGCAACCTAACCTAATCAACCAACCTAACCTAATCAACCTAAGCAACCTAACCTAAGCAACCTAACCTAACCAACCTAACCTAAGCAACCTAACCTAACCAACCAACCTACTTAACCTAACCTAACCTCCCTTCTTATTATCTGACACGAACCTTCGGTTCGTGTCAGAGTCCATGAGTGTCCGTGTGCGTGTCCGTGTGAGTGTCCGTGTCCGTGTATCCATGGGGTTTTGGGTCCAGGAAGCTATTTGTGTCGACCCAAATTGCCTCCCTTCTCCCCACCTGAAATCCAGGTGGATTGAAAGACCTGCCCGAGGTCAGTGGATCCAGGTATCCGTCCGTGGCCCCCCGGACTTCAACCCTTCCCCACATTCCAAGAAGTCGGTCAATCAATCTTCGGCTATCCAGAGAATCTATCGAAACTGATGCTCCTACAGGAGGGGACACACAGAGAAATCTGTGCCCTGTACTTGCAACCGTTCCGACAGGCTCGAACGCAGATCTATCCGGATTAGGAACTTGTTCTATCCGACTAGGCCACGCTGGAGTTGCCTTCTGAATCAAATTTGGCACTTGTATTTATATCTCATAGCAAGGTTAGTTAGTGTCTATTTATCAACAGTTGCAATGATTGAGATGTGAAGTTGTTAATTTGTGTTGACAGTTAGAAAGACCTGACAGCTTTATTTGATAAGGTTGCAGTCCCGTGAGGCAGTTTTATGAATGAATATTGGAGAATTTAGGCTAACTGACATGTGTGTGTGTGTGTGTGTTTAAAAGTATGTATTAATTAATAATTAGTGTGGTGTTTCCAAATGAGTTTGTGAATGGTAAACAAGCAATGCAATATCCAATATGTGCTATTTAGGCCTCGTTCTGTAAAATACATGTTTTACTAGGGAAGGAAAATCCGGTTTGTTTTTTTTCCCTCGTTTTATTTCAGGAATAATAGCACATAGGCGAAGGGACCGAAGGTTTTGGCTGGTTAAATATAGCGTTGTGGCCGCCATTTTCTGTGTTGGGCGTGGGGGAGGGGGGTGGGGGATGGAGGGGGGCGTATGGGGATAGGGGGGGGTTAGTTGTGGGGGAGAGGGGCCCTGAGGAGCTACTTGGGAGGTGTTGTTGGTTGGGGGGGGGTTTGGTGGGGGGAGGGGGCAGGGGAGAGGGGCCCTGAGGAGCTACCTTGGGAGGTGTTGTTGGTGGGGGGGGGGGGTTGGTGGGGGAGGGGGCAGGGGAGGAGGGGCCCCTAGAATGAGTTACCTTGGGACGTGTTTGGGGGGGGGGGGGGGGGGGGGGCGTTGGTGGGGGAGGGGGCAGGGGGAGAGGGGTCCTGAGGAGCTACCTTGGGATGTGTTGTTGGTGGTAGGGGGATGGGTTGGCAGTTAGGTATTTCAATTTAATATTTTAAGATAGGTTATATAGGGCAAGGTGTTGAGGAAGGAATAAGAAAAGTGTTTGGGACTGAGTGAGTGTATTAGTTGTTGTGATTGATGTTAGCAGGAAGGTAGGTGGTTGAAATGTTGTAAAGATTTGTTAATGAGATCATTTGGTTAATAATGTAGGAATTAAGGGTAAGTGATCACTGGAGATAGATATTCAACAGTATATTAAGAGGCCAAGTTTTAGCAGGTCGGTAGGCCGGCCGGCCGGCAGAGAGAGACCATGGACTGACAAACAGGTAGACGTTTTCTTCATGGATGGTAAACTATTATTAAAATGGCATGTACACATTTCCATGTGCGACATTCTTGTACACACACACACACACACACACACAGACACACACACACACACACACACTGACCCACAGAGACTGCCCAAATATGTATACTAACAGCAGCAGCAGTTGGTGTTCCCAGGCAGGTCACCCATCCAAGTACTAACCAAAGTCAACGGTGTTTAACCTGACAGATGTATGGGAGGAGACGCAGTGTTCTCAAGGTGATAGGTAGGTAGGTAGTATGGCCGTTGCTATTGTATACAAGTAGTAAGTAATCACATGTGAGTGAGTGAGTGAGTCAGGATACTGGTAACTGCGGCGGGCAGGCAGGCGGAGGATACTCACACATAGCAGCCAATTCTCCATTAATGATAGTACTTATTGCAACTATTTAGTCAAATTAACCAACAACAAATGGACTACTACTACAACTACTACTACTACTGTTGCTCCAAAATAGAAATGTTGGGATGCCACCGCTGCCATTGATCTCGCACAAGTTGCTGCTGACAAATGACTCATCTTAGGCCTTGCATATGCTCTCTTAGGCTTCATTTAGTCAATAATTGTAACATCATTGAGTCGGGGGACAGGCAGACAGGCACTTTATACATGTTAGGCTTATAGTGGTCTCCAACACCCACCACCCCACAAGGTCCAACTAGTGACTAACCCTCACTCACTCACCACGCCCCAAGTAGCTAGCTTACTAACTCCTGGATACCTATTTACTGCTAGGTGAACAGAGACATTCGGTGATAGGAAAGGCTACCAACAACTACAGCCCTTTTTCTATTTCTATTTCTATTTCTGCAAACCTAGTCTATTTCCTAGTCTAAACTAACCTAACCTAACCTCACCTAACCTAACCCAACCTAACCTAAGCTCATCTAACATAACCTAACCTAACTAACTCCTGGATACCTATTTACTGCTAGGTGAACAGAGACATTCGGTGATAGGAAAGGCTACTAACAATTACAGCCCTACTTCTACAAACCTACCCTAAACCAACCTAACCTAATCTAACCTAACCTAACCTAACCTAATCTAACCTAACCTAAGCTAATCTAACATAACCTAACCTAACTAACTCCTGGATACCTATTTACTGCTAGGTGAACAGAGACATTCAGTGATAGGAAAGGCTACTAACATTTACAGCCCTACTTCTACAAACCTACCCTAAACCAACCTAACCTAATCTAACCTAACCTAACCTAACCTAATCTAACCTAACCTAAGCTAATCTAACATAACCTAACCTAACTAACTCCTGGATACCTATTTACTGCTAGGTGAACAGAGGCATTCGGTGATAGGAAAGGCTACTAACATTTACAGCCCTACTTCTACAAACCTACCCTAAACCAACCTAACCTAATCTAACCTAACCTAACCTAACCTAACCAAACCTAATCTAACCTAACCTAATCTAACCTAAGCTAATCTAACATAACCTAACCTAACTAACTCCTGGATACCTATTTACTGCTAGGTGAACAGAGGCATTCGGTGATAGGAAAGGCTACCAACAATTACAGCCCTACTTCTACAAACCTACCCTAAACCAACCTAACCTAATCTAACCTAATCTAACCTAACCTAACCTAACCTAATCTAACCTAAGCTAATCTAACATAACCTAACCTAACTAACTCCTGGATACCTATTTACTGCTAGGTGAACAGAAACATTCGGTGATAGGAAGCGCTACCAACAATTACAGCCTTATTTCTATTTCTACAAACCTAGCCTATTTCCTAGCCTAAACTAACTTAACCTAATCTAACCTAACTAATTCCTGGATACTTACTTACTGCTAGGTGAACAGAGGCATTCGGTGATAGGAAACACTACCAACAACTACAGCCCTTTTTCCATTTCTATTTCTACAAACCTAGTCTATTTCCTAGTCTGAACTAACCTAACCTAACCTAACCTCACCTCACCTCACCTCACCTTACCTCACCTTACCTTTCCTCACCTAACATAATCTCACCTCACCTCACCTCACCGAATCTCACCTAACCTAACCTAACCTAACCTCACCTCACCTCACCTCACCTCACCTCACCTCACCTTTCCTCACTTAACATAATCTCACCTCACCTCACCAAAACCTCACCTCACCAAACCTCACTTCACCTCACCTCACCTAACCTAAACCTCACCTAACCTAACCTCACCTAACCTCACCTCACCTAACCTAACTAACTCCTGGATACTTACTTACTGCTAGGTGAACAGAGGCATTCGGTGATAGGAAACGCTACCAAGAATTACATCCCTTTTCTATTTCTATTTCTACAAACCTAGCCTATTTCCTAGCCAAAACTAACCTAATCTAACCTTACCTAACCTAACCTAACTAACTCCTGATCAACCAGGCTGTGACTCATACGTCAGGTTGCGAGCAGCCGCGTCTAACAGCCTTGTTGATCAGTCCAGCAACCATGAGGCCTGGTCGACGACCGGGCCGCGGGGACGCTAAGCCCCGAAAGCACCTCAAGGAAGCATCTCAAGGTACTCCTGGATACCTATTTACTGCTAGGTGAACAGAGGCATTCGATGATAGGAAAGATTACCAACAATTACAGCCCTTTTTCTATTTCTATTTCTACAAACCTAGTCTATTTCCTAGCCTAAACTAACCTAACCTAATCTAACCTAACCTAACTAACTCTTGGATACCTATTTACTGCTAGGTGAACAGAGGCATTCGGTGATAGGAAACGCTACCAACAATTACAGCCCTATTTCTATTTCTACAAATCTAGCCTATTTCCTAGCCTAACCTAATCTAATCTAATTAACTCCTGGATACTTACTTACTGCTAGGGTGAACAGAGGCATTCGGTGATAGGAAACGCTACCAACATTTACAGCCCCTTTTCTATTTCTATTTTTACAAACCTAGCCTATTTCCTAGCCAAAACTAACCTAACCTAATCTAACCTTACCTAATCTAACCTTACCTAACCTAACTAACTCCTGATCAACCAGGCTGTGACTCATACGTCAGGTTGCGAGCAGCCGCGTCTAACAGCCTTGTTGATCAGTCCAGCAACCATGAGGCCTGGTCGACGACCGGGCCGCGGAGACGCTAAGCCCCGAAAGCACCTCAAGGTACTCCTGGATACCTATTTACTGCTAGGTGAACAGAGGCATTCGGTGATAGGAAACGCTACCAACAATTACAGCCCTATTTCTATTTCTACAAACGTAGCCTATTTCCTAGCCTAAATTAACCTAAAAAACCTAAAAATGTGTGTATATATATATAATATATATATATATATATCAGTCGGTGGAATAATACAAATATTACACCTAACCAACCACAAAATAACCAACCTTAACTGTACCTTACCAACATACCCTAACCAATCAACCCTAACCAACCTAAGCTTACATATTATCTAAATTGCTTATTAAACCATAATTATGCTTGTATTCTAACCTCAAATTCTAACCTAATTCTAATTCTAACCTAATTCTAATTCTAACCAACCTAACCAACCAACCAACCTAACCAACCAACCTAATCAACCAACCTAAGCAACCTAACCTAACCATCCAACCCAACCCAACCTAACCTAACCTAACCAACCAACCAACCAACCAACCTAACCAACCAACCTAACCAACCAATCTAACCAACCAACCTAACCTAACCTAACGTAACCAACCAACCTAACCAATCTAGCCTAACCAACCTAACCTAACCAACCTAACCTAACCAACCTAACCTAACCTAACAAACCTAACCTAACCTAACCAACCTAACCTAACCTAACCAACCAACCAACCTAAGCAACCAACCTAACCAACCTAAGCAACCAACCTAAGCAACCTAACCAGCCTTAGCAACCTAACCAACCTAAGCAACCTAAGCAACCTAACTAACCTAAGCAACCTAAGCAACCTAACCTAATCAACCAACCTAACCTAATCAACCTAAGCAACCTAACCTAAGCAACCTAACCTAACCAACCTAACCTAAGCAACCTAACCTAACCAACCAACCTACTTAACCTAACCTAACCTCCCTTCTTATTATCTGACACGAACCTTCGGTTCGTGTCAGAGTCCATGAGTGTCCGTGTGCGTGTCCGTGTGAGTGTCCGTGTCCGTGTATCCATGGGGTTTTGGGTCCAGGAAGCTATTTGTGTCGACCCAAATTGCCTCCCTTCTCCCCACCTGAAATCCAGGTGGATTGAAAGACCTGCCCGAGGTCAGTGGATCCAGGTATCCGTCCGTGGCCCCCCGGACTTCAACCCTTCCCCACATTCCAAGGAAGTCGGTCAATCAATCTTCGGCTATCCAGAGAATCTATCGAAACTGATGCTCCTACAGGAGGGGACACACAGAGAAATCTGTGCCCTGTACTTGCAACCGTTCCGACAGGCTCGAACGCAGATCTATCCGGATTAGGAACTTGTTCTATCCGACTAGGCCACGCTGGAGTTGCCTTCTGAATCAAATTTGGCACTTGTATTTATATCTCATAGCAAGGTTAGTTAGTGTCTATTTATCAACAGTTGCAATGATTGAGATGTGAAGTTGTTAATTTGTGTTGACAGTTAGAAAGACCTGACAGCTTTATTTGATAAGGTTGCAGTCCCGTGAGGCAGTTTTATGAATGAATATTGGAGAATTTAGGCTAACTGACATGTGTGTGTGTGTGTGTGTTTAAAAGTATGTATTAATTAATAATTAGTGTGGTGTTTCCAAATGAGTTTGTGAATGGTAAACAAGCAATGCAATATCCAATATGTGCTATTTTAGGCCTCGTTCTGTAAAATACATGTTTTACTAGGGAAGGAAAATCCGGTTTGTTTTTTTCCCTCGTTTTATTTCAGGAATAAATAGCACATAGGCGAAGGACCGAAGGTTTTGGCTGGTTAAATATAGCGTTGTGGCCGCCATTTTCTGTGTTGGGCGTGGGGAGGGGGTGGGGGATGGAGGGGGCGGTATGGGGGATAGGGGGGGGGTTAGTTGGTGGGGGAGAGGGGCCCTGAGGAGCTACCTTGGGAGGTGTTGTTGGTTGGGGGGGGGGTTGGTGGGGGAGGGGGCAGGGGGAGAGGGGCCCTGAGGAGCTACCTTGGGAGGTGTTGTTGGTGGGGGGGGGGGGTTGGTGGGGGAGGGGGCAGGGGGAGAGGGGCCCTGAGGAGTTACCTTGGGAGGTGTTGTTGGTGGGGGGGGGCGTTGGTGGGGGAGGGGGCAGGGGGAGAGGGGTCCTGAGGAGCTACCTTGGGAGGTGTTGTTGGTGGTAGGGGGGATGGGTTGGCAGTTAGGTATTTCAATTTAATATTGTAAGATAGGTTATATAGGGCAAGGTGTTGAGGAAGGAATAAGAAAAGTGTTTGGGACTGAGTTGAGTGTATTAGTTGTTGTGATTGATGTTAGCAGGAAGGTAGGTGGTTGAAATGTGTAAAGATTTGTTAATGAGATCATTTGGTTAATAATGTAGGAATTAAGGGTAAGTGATCACTGGAGATAGATATTCAACAGTATATTAAGAGGCCAAGTTTTAGCAGGTCGGTAGGCCGGCCGGCCGGCAGAGAGAGACCATGGACTGACAAACAGGTAGACGTTTTCTTCATGGATGGTAAACTATTATTAAAATGGCATGTACACATTTCCATGTGCGACATTCTTGTACACACACACACACACACACACACAGACACACACACACACACACACACTGACCCACAGAGACTGCCCAAATATGTATACTAACAGCAGCAGCAGTTGGTGTTCCCAGGCAGGTCACCCATCCAAGTACTAACCAAAGTCAACGGTGTTTAACCTGACAGATGTATGGGAGGAGACGCAGTGTTCTCAAGGTGATAGGTAGGTAGGTAGTATGGCCGTTGCTATTGTATACAAGTAGTAAGTAATCACATGTGAGTGAGTGAGTGAGTCAGGATACTGGTAACTGCGGCGGGCAGGCAGGCGGAGGATACTCACACATAGCAGCCAATTCTCCATTAATGATAGTACTTATTGCAACTATTTAGTCAAATTAACCAACAACAAATGGACTACTACTACAACTACTACTACTACTGTTGCTCCAAAATAGAAATGTTGGGATGCCACCGCTGCCATTGATCTCGCACAAGTTGCTGCTGACAAATGACTCATCTTAGGCCTTGCATATGCTCTCTTAGGCTTCATTTAGTCAATAATTGTAACATCATTGAGTCGGGGGACAGGCAGACAGGCACTTTATACATGTTAGGCTTATAGTGGTCTCCAACACCCACCACCCCACAAGGTCCAACTAGTGACTAACCCTCACTCACTCACCACGCCCCAAGTAGCTAGCTTACTAACTCCTGGATACCTATTTACTGCTAGGTGAACAGAGACATTCGGTGATAGGAAAGGCTACCAACAACTACAGCCCTTTTTCTATTTCTATTTCTATTTCTGCAAACCTAGTCTATTTCCTAGTCTAAACTAACCTAACCTAACCTCACCTAACCTAACCCAACCTAACCTAAGCTCATCTAACATAACCTAACCTAACTAACTCCTGGATACCTATTTACTGCTAGGTGAACAGAGACATTCGGTGATAGGAAAGGCTACTAACAATTACAGCCCTACTTCTACAAACCTACCCTAAACCAACCTAACCTAATCTAACCTAACCTAACCTAACCTAATCTAACCTAACCTAAGCTAATCTAACATAACCTAACCTAACTAACTCCTGGATACCTATTTACTGCTAGGTGAACAGAGACATTCAGTGATAGGAAAGGCTACTAACATTTACAGCCCTACTTCTACAAACCTACCCTAAACCAACCTAACCTAATCTAACCTAACCTAACCTAACCTAATCTAACCTAACCTAAGCTAATCTAACATAACCTAACCTAACTAACTCCTGGATACCTATTTACTGCTAGGTGAACAGAGGCATTCGGTGATAGGAAAGGCTACTAACATTTACAGCCCTACTTCTACAAACCTACCCTAAACCAACCTAACCTAATCTAACCTAACCTAACCTAACCTAACCAAACCTAATCTAACCTAACCTAATCTAACCTAAGCTAATCTAACATAACCTAACCTAACTAACTCCTGGATACCTATTTACTGCTAGGTGAACAGAGGCATTCGGTGATAGGAAAGGCTACCAACAATTACAGCCCTACTTCTACAAACCTACCCTAAACCAACCTAACCTAATCTAACCTAATCTAACCTAACCTAACCTAACCTAATCTAACCTAAGCTAATCTAACATAACCTAACCTAACTAACTCCTGGATACCTATTTACTGCTAGGTGAACAGAAACATTCGGTGATAGGAAGCGCTACCAACAATTACAGCCTTATTTCTATTTCTACAAACCTAGCCTATTTCCTAGCCTAAACTAACTTAACCTAATCTAACCTAACTAATTCCTGGATACTTACTTACTGCTAGGTGAACAGAGGCATTCGGTGATAGGAAACACTACCAACAACTACAGCCCTTTTTCCATTTCTATTTCTACAAACCTAGTCTATTTCCTAGTCTGAACTAACCTAACCTAACCTAACCTCACCTCACCTCACCTCACCTTACCTCACCTTACCTTTCCTCACCTAACATAATCTCACCTCACCTCACCTCACCGAATCTCACCTAACCTAACCTAACCTAACCTCACCTCACCTCACCTCACCTCACCTCACCTCACCTTTCCTCACTTAACATAATCTCACCTCACCTCACCAAAACCTCACCTCACCAAACCTCACTTCACCTCACCTCACCTAACCTAAACCTCACCTAACCTAACCTCACCTAACCTCACCTCACCTAACCTAACTAACTCCTGGATACTTACTTACTGCTAGGTGAACAGAGGCATTCGGTGATAGGAAACGCTACCAAGAATTACATCCCTTTTTCTATTTCTATTTCTACAAACCTAGCCTATTTCCTAGCCAAAACTAACCTAATCTAACCTTACCTAACCTAACCTAACTAACTCCTGATCAACCAGGCTGTGACTCATACGTCAGGTTGCGAGCAGCCGCGTCTAACAGCCTTGTTGATCAGTCCAGCAACCATGAGGCCTGGTCGACGACCGGGCCGCGGGGACGCTAAGCCCCGAAAGCACCTCAAGGAAGCATCTCAAGGTACTCCTGGATACCTATTTACTGCTAGGTGAACAGAGGCATTCGATGATAGGAAAGATTACCAACAATTACAGCCCTTTTTCTATTTCTATTTCTACAAACCTAGTCTATTTCCTAGCCTAAACTAACCTAACCTAATCTAACCTAACCTAACTAACTCTTGGATACCTATTTACTGCTAGGTGAACAGAGGCATTCGGTGATAGGAAACGCTACCAACAATTACAGCCCTATTTCTATTTCTACAAATCTAGCCTATTTCCTAGCCTAACCTAATCTAATCTAATTAACTCCTGGATACTTACTTACTGCTAGGGTGAACAGAGGCATTCGGTGATAGGAAACGCTACCAACATTTACAGCCCCTTTTCTATTTCTATTTTTACAAACCTAGCCTATTTCCTAGCCAAAACTAACCTAACCTAATCTAACCTTACCTAATCTAACCTTACCTAACCTAACTAACTCCTGATCAACCAGGCTGTGACTCATACGTCAGGTTGCGAGCAGCCGCGTCTAACAGCCTTGTTGATCAGTCCAGCAACCATGAGGCCTGGTCGACGACCGGGCCGCGGAGACGCTAAGCCCCGAAAGCACCTCAAGGTACTCCTGGATACCTATTTACTGCTAGGTGAACAGAGGCATTCGGTGATAGGAAACGCTACCAACAATTACAGCCCTATTTCTATTTCTACAAACGTAGCCTATTTCCTAGCCTAAATTAACCTAAAAAACCTAAAAATGTGTGTATATATATAATATATATATATATATATCAGTCGGTGGAATAATACAAATATTACACCTAACCAACCACAAAATAACCAACCTTAACTGTACCTTACCAACATACCCTAACCAATCAACCCTAACCAACCTAAGCTTACATATTATCTAAATTGCTTATTAAACCATAATTATGCTTGTATTCTAACCTCAAATTCTAACCTAATTCTAATTCTAACCTAATTCTAATTCTAACCAACCTAACCAACCAACCAACCTAACCAACCAACCTAATCAACCAACCTAAGCAACCTAACCTAACCATCCAACCCAACCCAACCTAACCTAACCTAACCAACCAACCAACCAACCAACCTAACCAACCAACCTAACCAACCAATCTAACCAACCAACCTAACCTAACCTAACGTAACCAACCAACCTAACCAATCTAGCCTAACCAACCTAACCTAACCAACCTAACCTAACCAACCTAACCTAACCTAACAAACCTAACCTAACCTAACCAACCTAACCTAACCTAACCAACCAACCAACCTAAGCAACCAACCTAACCAACCTAAGCAACCAACCTAAGCAACCTAACCAGCCTTAGCAACCTAACCAACCTAAGCAACCTAAGCAACCTAACTAACCTAAGCAACCTAAGCAACCTAACCTAATCAACCAACCTAACCTAATCAACCTAAGCAACCTAACCTAAGCAACCTAACCTAACCAACCTAACCTAAGCAACCTAACCTAACCAACCAACCTACTTAACCTAACCTAACCTCCCTTCTTATTATCTGACACGAACCTTCGGTTCGTGTCAGAGTCCATGAGTGTCCGTGTGCGTGTCCGTGTGAGTGTCCGTGTCCGTGTATCCATGGGGTTTTGGGTCCAGGAAGCTATTTGTGTCGACCCAAATTGCCTCCCTTCTCCCCACCTGAAATCCAGGTGGATTGAAAGACCTGCCCGAGGTCAGTGGATCCAGGTATCCGTCCGTGGCCCCCCGGACTTCAACCCTTCCCCACATTCCAAGAAGTCGGTCAATCAATCTTCGGCTATCCAGAGAATCTATCGAAACTGATGCTCCTACAGGAGGGGACACACAGAGAAATCTGTGCCCTGTACTTGCAACCGTTCCGACAGGCTCGAACGCAGATCTATCCGGATTAGGAACTTGTTCTATCCGACTAGGCCACGCTGGAGTTGCCTTCTGAATCAAATTTGGCACTTGTATTTATATCTCATAGCAAGGTTAGTTAGTGTCTATTTATCAACAGTTGCAATGATTGAGATGTGAAGTTGTTAATTTGTGTTGACAGTTAGAAAGACCTGACAGCTTTATTTGATAAGGTTGCAGTCCCGTGAGGCAGTTTTATGAATGAATATTGGAGAATTTAGGCTAACTGACATGTGTGTGTGTGTGTGTGTGTTTAAAAGTATGTATTAATTAATAATTAGTGTGGTGTTTCCAAATGAGTTTGTGAATGGTAAACAAGCAATGCAATATCCAATATGTGCTATTTTAGGCCTCGTTCTGTAAAATACATGTTTTACTAGGGAAGGAAAATCCGGTTTGTTTTTTTCCCTCGTTTTATTTCAGGAATAAATAGCACATAGGCGAAGGACCGAAGGTTTTGGCTGGTTAAATATAGCGTTGTGGCCGCCATTTTCTGTGTTGGGCGTGGGGGAGGGGGTGGGGGATGGAGGGGGCGGTATGGGGGATAGGGGGGGGGTTAGTTGGTGGGGGAGAGGGGCCCTGAGGAGCCTTGGGAGGTGTTGTTGGTTGGGGGGGGGGTTGGTGGGGGAGGGGGCAGGGGGAGAGGGGCCCTGAGGAGCTACCTTGGGAGGTGTTGTTGGTGGGGGGGGGGGTTGGTGGGGGAGGGGGCAGGGGGAGAGGGGCCCTGAGGAGTTACCTTGGGAGGTGTTGTTGGTGGGGGGGGCGTTGGTGGGGGAGGGGGCAGGGGGAGAGGGGTCCTGAGGAGCTACCTTGGGAGGTGTTGTTGGTGGTAGGGGGGATGGGTTGGCAGTTAGGTATTTCAATTTAATATTGTAAGATAGGTTATATAGGGCAAGGTGTTGAGGAAGGAATAAGAAAAGTGTTTGGGACTGAGTTGAGTGTATTAGTTGTTGTGATTGATGTTAGCAGGAAGGTAGGTGGTTGAAATGTGTAAAGATTTGTTAATGAGATCATTTGGTTAATAATGTAGGAATTAAGGGTAAGTGATCACTGGAGATAGATATTCAACAGTATATTAAGAGGCCAAGTTTTAGCAGGTCGGTAGGCCGGCCGGCCGGCAGAGAGAGACCATGGACTGACAAACAGGTAGACGTTTTCTTCATGGATGGTAAACTATTATTAAAATGGCATGTACACATTTCCATGTGCGACATTCTTGTACACACACACACACACACACACACACAGACACACACACACACACACACACTGACCCACAGAGACTGCCCAAATATGTATACTAACAGCAGCAGCAGTTGGTGTTCCCAGGCAGGTCACCCATCCAAGTACTAACCAAAGTCAACGGTGTTTAACCTGACAGATGTATGGGAGGAGACGCAGTGTTCTCAAGGTGATAGGTAGGTAGGTAGTATGGCCGTTGCTATTGTATACAAGTAGTAAGTAATCACATGTGAGTGAGTGAGTGAGTCAGGATACTGGTAACTGCGGCGGGCAGGCAGGCGGAGGATACTCACACATAGCAGCCAATTCTCCATTAATGATAGTACTTATTGCAACTATTTAGTCAAATTAACCAACAACAAATGGACTACTACTACAACTACTACTACTACTGTTGCTCCAAAATAGAAATGTTGGGATGCCACCGCTGCCATTGATCTCGCACAAGTTGCTGCTGACAAATGACTCATCTTAGGCCTTGCATATGCTCTCTTAGGCTTCATTTAGTCAATAATTGTAACATCATTGAGTCGGGGGACAGGCAGACAGGCACTTTATACATGTTAGGCTTATAGTGGTCTCCAACACCCACCACCCCACAAGGTCCAACTAGTGACTAACCCTCACTCACTCACCACGCCCCAAGTAGCTAGCTTACTAACTCCTGGATACCTATTTACTGCTAGGTGAACAGAGACATTCGGTGATAGGAAAGGCTACCAACAACTACAGCCCTTTTTCTATTTCTATTTCTATTTCTGCAAACCTAGTCTATTTCCTAGTCTAAACTAACCTAACCTAACCTCACCTAACCTAACCCAACCTAACCTAAGCTCATCTAACATAACCTAACCTAACTAACTCCTGGATACCTATTTACTGCTAGGTGAACAGAGACATTCGGTGATAGGAAAGGCTACTAACAATTACAGCCCTACTTCTACAAACCTACCCTAAACCAACCTAACCTAATCTAACCTAACCTAACCTAACCTAATCTAACCTAACCTAAGCTAATCTAACATAACCTAACCTAACTAACTCCTGGATACCTATTTACTGCTAGGTGAACAGAGACATTCAGTGATAGGAAAGGCTACTAACATTTACAGCCCTACTTCTACAAACCTACCCTAAACCAACCTAACCTAATCTAACCTAACCTAACCTAACCTAATCTAACCTAACCTAAGCTAATCTAACATAACCTAACCTAACTAACTCCTGGATACCTATTTACTGCTAGGTGAACAGAGGCATTCGGTGATAGGAAAGGCTACTAACATTTACAGCCCTACTTCTACAAACCTACCCTAAACCAACCTAACCTAATCTAACCTAACCTAACCTAACCTAACCAAACCTAATCTAACCTAACCTAATCTAACCTAAGCTAATCTAACATAACCTAACCTAACTAACTCCTGGATACCTATTTACTGCTAGGTGAACAGAGGCATTCGGTGATAGGAAAGGCTACCAACAATTACAGCCCTACTTCTACAAACCTACCCTAAACCAACCTAACCTAATCTAACCTAATCTAACCTAACCTAACCTAACCTAATCTAACCTAAGCTAATCTAACATAACCTAACCTAACTAACTCCTGGATACCTATTTACTGCTAGGTGAACAGAAACATTCGGTGATAGGAAGCGCTACCAACAATTACAGCCTTATTTCTATTTCTACAAACCTAGCCTATTTCCTAGCCTAAACTAACTTAACCTAATCTAACCTAACTAATTCCTGGATACTTACTTACTGCTAGGTGAACAGAGGCATTCGGTGATAGGAAACACTACCAACAACTACAGCCCTTTTTCCATTTCTATTTCTACAAACCTAGTCTATTTCCTAGTCTGAACTAACCTAACCTAACCTAACCTCACCTCACCTCACCTCACCTTACCTCACCTTACCTTTCCTCACCTAACATAATCTCACCTCACCTCACCTCACCGAATCTCACCTAACCTAACCTAACCTAACCTCACCTCACCTCACCTCACCTCACCTCACCTCACCTCACCTCACCTCACCTTTCCTCACTTAACATAATCTCACCTCACCTCACCAAAACCTCACCTCACCAAACCTCACTTCACCTCACCTCACCTAACCTAAACCTCACCTAACCTAACCTCACCTAACCTCACCTCACCTAACCTAACTAACTCCTGGATACTTACTTACTGCTAGGTGAACAGAGGCATTCGGTGATAGGAAACGCTACCAAGAATTACATCCCTTTTTCTATTTCTATTTCTACAAACCTAGCCTATTTCCTAGCCAAAACTAACCTAATCTAACCTTACCTAACCTAACCTAACTAACTCCTGATCAACCAGGCTGTGACTCATACGTCAGGTTGCGAGCAGCCGCGTCTAACAGCCTTGTTGATCAGTCCAGCAACCATGAGGCCTGGTCGACGACCGGGCCGCGGGGACGCTAAGCCCCGAAAGCACCTCAAGGAAGCATCTCAAGGTACTCCTGGATACCTATTTACTGCTAGGTGAACAGAGGCATTCGATGATAGGAAAGATTACCAACAATTACAGCCCTTTTTCTATTTCTATTTCTACAAACCTAGTCTATTTCCTAGCCTAAACTAACCTAACCTAATCTAACCTAACCTAACTAACTCTTGGATACCTATTTACTGCTAGGTGAACAGAGGCATTCGGTGATAGGAAACGCTACCAACAATTACAGCCCTATTTCTATTTCTACAAATCTAGCCTATTTCCTAGCCTAACCTAATCTAATCTAATTAACTCCTGGATACTTACTTACTGCTAGGGTGAACAGAGGCATTCGGTGATAGGAAACGCTACCAACATTTACAGCCCCTTTTCTATTTCTATTTTTACAAACCTAGCCTATTTCCTAGCCAAAACTAACCTAACCTAATCTAACCTTACCTAATCTAACCTTACCTAACCTAACTAACTCCTGATCAACCAGGCTGTGACTCATACGTCAGGTTGCGAGCAGCCGCGTCTAACAGCCTTGTTGATCAGTCCAGCAACCATGAGGCCTGGTCGACGACCGGGCCGCGGAGACGCTAAGCCCCGAAAGCACCTCAAGGTACTCCTGGATACCTATTTACTGCTAGGTGAACAGAGGCATTCGGTGATAGGAAACGCTACCAACAATTACAGCCCTATTTCTATTTCTACAAACGTAGCCTATTTCCTAGCCTAAATTAACCTAAAAAACCTAAAAATGTGTGTATATATATATAATATATATATATATATATATCAGTCGGTGGAATAATACAAATATTACACCTAACCAACCACAAAATAACCAACCTTAACTGTACCTTACCAACATACCCTAACCAATCAACCCTAACCAACCTAAGCTTACATATTATCTAAATTGCTTATTAAACCATAATTATGCTTGTATTCTAACCTCAAATTCTAACCTAATTCTAATTCTAACCTAATTCTAACCAACCTAACCAACCAACCAACCTAACCAACCAACCTAATCAACCAACCTAAGCAACCTAACCTAACCATCCAACCCAACCCAACCTAACCTAACCTAACCAACCAACCAACCAACCAACCTAACCAACCAACCTAACCAACCAATCTAACCAACCAACCTAACCTAACCTAACGTAACCAACCAACCTAACCAATCTAGCCTAACCAACCTAACCTAACCAACCTAACCTAACCAACCTAACAAACCTAACCTAACCTAACCAACCTAACCTAACCTAACCAACCAACCAACCTAAGCAACCAACCTAACCAACCTAAGCAACCAACCTAAGCAACCTAACCAGCCTTAGCAACCTAACCAACCTAAGCAACCTAAGCAACCTAACTAACCTAAGCAACCTAAGCAACCTAACCTAATCAACCAACCTAACCTAATCAACCTAAGCAACCTAACCTAAGCAACCTAACCTAACCAACCTAACCTAAGCAACCTAACCTAACCAACCAACCTACTTAACCTAACCTAACCTCCCTTCTTATTATCTGACACGAACCTTCGGTTCGTGTCAGAGTCCATGAGTGTCCGTGTGCGTGTCCGTGTGAGTGTCCGTGTCCGTGTATCCATGGGGTTTTGGGTCCAGGAAGCTATTTGTGTCGACCCAAATTGCCTCCCTTCTCCCCACCTGAAATCCAGGTGGATTGAAAGACCTGCCCGAGGTCAGTGGATCCAGGTATCCGTCCGTGGCCCCCCGGACTTCAACCCTTCCCCACATTCCAAGGAGTCGGTCAATCAATCTTCGGCTATCCAGAGAATCTATCGAAACTGATGCTCCTACAGGAGGGGACACACAGAGAAATCTGTGCCCTGTACTTGCAACCGTTCCGACAGGCTCGAACGCAGATCTATCCGGATTAGGAACTTGTTCTATCCGACTAGGCCACGCTGGAGTTGCCTTCTGAATCAAATTTGGCACTTGTATTTATATCTCATAGCAAGGTTAGTTAGTGTCTATTTATCAACAGTTGCAATGATTGAGATGTGAAGTTGTTAATTTGTGTTGACAGTTAGAAAGACCTGACAGCTTTATTTGATAAGGTTGCAGTCCCGTGAGGCAGTTTTATGAATGAATATTGGAGAATTTAGGCTAACTGACATGTGTGTGTGTGTGTGTGTTTAAAAGTATGTATTAATTAATAATTAGTGTGGTGTTTCCAAATGAGTTTGTGAATGGTAAACAAGCAATGCAATATCCAATATGTGCTATTTTAGGCCTCGTTCTGTAAAATACATGTTTTACTAGGGAAGGAAAATCCGGTTTGTTTTTTTCCCTCGTTTTATTTCAGGAATAAATAGCACATAGGCGAAGGACCGAAGGTTTTGGCTGGTTAAATATAGCGTTGTGGCCGCCATTTTCTGTGTTGGGCGTGGGGGAGGGGGTGGGGGATGGAGGGGGCGGTATGGGGGATAGGGGGGGGGTTAGTTGGTGGGGGAGAGGGGCCCTGAGGAGCTACCTTGGGAGGTGTTGTTGGTTGGGGGGGGGGTTGGTGGGGGAGGGGGCAGGGGGAGAGGGGCCCTGAGGAGCTACCTTGGGAGGTGTTGTTGGTGGGGGGGGGGGGTTGGTGGGGGAGGGGGCAGGGGGAGAGGGGCCCTGAGGAGTTACCTTGGGAGGTGTTGTTGGTGGGGGGGGCGTTGGTGGGGGAGGGGGCAGGGGGAGAGGGGTCCTGAGGAGCTACCTTGGGAGGTGTTGTTGGTGGTAGGGGGGATGGGTTGGCAGTTAGGTATTTCAATTTAATATTGTAAGATAGGTTATATAGGGCAAGGTGTTGAGGAAGGAATAAGAAAAGTGTTTGGGACTGAGTTGAGTGTATTAGTTGTTGTGATTGATGTTAGCAGGAAGGTAGGTGGTTGAAATGTGTAAAGATTTGTTAATGAGATCATTTGGTTAATAATGTAGGAATTAAGGGTAAGTGATCACTGGAGATAGATATTCAACAGTATATTAAGAGGCCAAGTTTTAGCAGGTCGGTAGGCCGGCCGGCCGGCAGAGAGAGACCATGGACTGACAAACAGGTAGACGTTTTCTTCATGGATGGTAAACTATTATTAAAATGGCATGTACACATTTCCATGTGCGACATTCTTGTACACACACACACACACACACACACACAGACACACACACACACACACACACTGACCCACAGAGACTGCCCAAATATGTATACTAACAGCAGCAGCAGTTGGTGTTCCCAGGCAGGTCACCCATCCAAGTACTAACCAAAGTCAACGGTGTTTAACCTGACAGATGTATGGGAGGAGACGCAGTGTTCTCAAGGTGATAGGTAGGTAGGTAGTATGGCCGTTGCTATTGTATACAAGTAGTAAGTAATCACATGTGAGTGAGTGAGTGAGTCAGGATACTGGTAACTGCGGCGGGCAGGCAGGCGGAGGATACTCACACATAGCAGCCAATTCTCCATTAATGATAGTACTTATTGCAACTATTTAGTCAAATTAACCAACAACAAATGGACTACTACTACAACTACTACTACTACTGTTGCTCCAAAATAGAAATGTTGGGATGCCACCGCTGCCATTGATCTCGCACAAGTTGCTGCTGACAAATGACTCATCTTAGGCCTTGCATATGCTCTCTTAGGCTTCATTTAGTCAATAATTGTAACATCATTGAGTCGGGGGACAGGCAGACAGGCACTTTATACATGTTAGGCTTATAGTGGTCTCCAACACCCACCACCCCACAAGGTCCAACTAGTGACTAACCCTCACTCACTCACCACGCCCCAAGTAGCTAGCTTACTAACTCCTGGATACCTATTTACTGCTAGGTGAACAGAGACATTCGGTGATAGGAAAGGCTACCAACAACTACAGCCCTTTTTCTATTTCTATTTCTATTTCTGCAAACCTAGTCTATTTCCTAGTCTAAACTAACCTAACCTAACCTCACCTAACCTAACCCAACCTAACCTAAGCTCATCTAACATAACCTAACCTAACTAACTCCTGGATACCTATTTACTGCTAGGTGAACAGAGACATTCGGTGATAGGAAAGGCTACTAACAATTACAGCCCTACTTCTACAAACCTACCCTAAACCAACCTAACCTAATCTAACCTAACCTAACCTAACCTAATCTAACCTAACCTAAGCTAATCTAACATAACCTAACCTAACTAACTCCTGGATACCTATTTACTGCTAGGTGAACAGAGACATTCAGTGATAGGAAAGGCTACTAACATTTACAGCCCTACTTCTACAAACCTACCCTAAACCAACCTAACCTAATCTAACCTAACCTAACCTAACCTAATCTAACCTAACCTAAGCTAATCTAACATAACCTAACCTAACTAACTCCTGGATACCTATTTACTGCTAGGTGAACAGAGGCATTCGGTGATAGGAAAGGCTACTAACATTTACAGCCCTACTTCTACAAACCTACCCTAAACCAACCTAACCTAATCTAACCTAACCTAACCTAACCTAACCAAACCTAATCTAACCTAACCTAATCTAACCTAAGCTAATCTAACATAACCTAACCTAACTAACTCCTGGATACCTATTTACTGCTAGGTGAACAGAGGCATTCGGTGATAGGAAAGGCTACCAACAATTACAGCCCTACTTCTACAAACCTACCCTAAACCAACCTAACCTAATCTAACCTAATCTAACCTAACCTAACCTAACCTAATCTAACCTAAGCTAATCTAACATAACCTAACCTAACTAACTCCTGGATACCTATTTACTGCTAGGTGAACAGAAACATTCGGTGATAGGAAGCGCTACCAACAATTACAGCCTTATTTCTATTTCTACAAACCTAGCCTATTTCCTAGCCTAAACTAACTTAACCTAATCTAACCTAACTAATTCCTGGATACTTACTTACTGCTAGGTGAACAGAGGCATTCGGTGATAGGAAACACTACCAACAACTACAGCCCTTTTTCCATTTCTATTTCTACAAACCTAGTCTATTTCCTAGTCTGAACTAACCTAACCTAACCTAACCTCACCTCACCTCACCTCACCTTACCTCACCTTACCTTTCCTCACCTAACATAATCTCACCTCACCTCACCTCACCGAATCTCACCTAACCTAACCTAACCTAACCTCACCTCACCTCACCTCACCTCACCTCACCTCACCTCACCTCACCTTTCCTCACTTAACATAATCTCACCTCACCTCACCAAAACCTCACCTCACCAAACCTCACTTCACCTCACCTCACCTAACCTAAACCTCACCTAACCTAACCTCACCTAACCTCACCTCACCTAACCTAACTAACTCCTGGATACTTACTTACTGCTAGGTGAACAGAGGCATTCGGTGATAGGAAACGCTACCAAGAATTACATCCCTTTTTCTATTTCTATTTCTACAAACCTAGCCTATTTCCTAGCCAAAACTAACCTAATCTAACCTTACCTAACCTAACCTAACTAACTCCTGATCAACCAGGCTGTGACTCATACGTCAGGTTGCGAGCAGCCGCGTCTAACAGCCTTGTTGATCAGTCCAGCAACCATGAGGCCTGGTCGACGACCGGGCCGCGGGGACGCTAAGCCCCGAAAGCACCTCAAGGAAGCATCTCAAGGTACTCCTGGATACCTATTTACTGCTAGGTGAACAGAGGCATTCGATGATAGGAAAGATTACCAACAATTACAGCCCTTTTTCTATTTCTATTTCTACAAACCTAGTCTATTTCCTAGCCTAAACTAACCTAACCTAATCTAACCTAACCTAACTAACTCTTGGATACCTATTTACTGCTAGGTGAACAGAGGCATTCGGTGATAGGAAACGCTACCAACAATTACAGCCCTATTTCTATTTCTACAAATCTAGCCTATTTCCTAGCCTAACCTAATCTAATCTAATTAACTCCTGGATACTTACTTACTGCTAGGGTGAACAGAGGCATTCGGTGATAGGAAACGCTACCAACATTTACAGCCCCTTTTCTATTTCTATTTTTACAAACCTAGCCTATTTCCTAGCCAAAACTAACCTAACCTAATCTAACCTTACCTAATCTAACCTTACCTAACTTAACTAACTCCTGATCAACCAGGCTGTGACTCATACGTCAGGTTGCGAGCAGCCGCGTCTAACAGCCTTGTTGATCAGTCCAGCAACCATGAGGCCTGGTCGACGACCGGGCCGCGGAGACGCTAAGCCCCGAAAGCACCTCAAGGTACTCCTGGATACCTATTTACTGCTAGGTGAACAGAGGCATTCGGTGATAGGAAACGCTACCAACAATTACAGCCCTATTTCTATTTCTACAAACGTAGCCTATTTCCTAGCCTAAATTAACCTAAAAAACCTAAAAATGTGTGTATATATATATATATATATATATATATATATATATATATATATATATATATATATATATATATATATATATATATATATATATATATATATATATATATACGAGGAGGAGGAGGTCGTTTGTGTTCGGTGTGGGAAGGACTGCCACTCTCGGATTGGCCTCATCAGTCACACCAGACGCTGCACCAGGATTGACAACTAGGGCGCAACTCCATAGTCTCCCGAGACTGAAGGATGCCTACTACTACTATATATATATATATATATATATATATATATATATATATATATATATATATCAGTCAGTGGAATAATACAAATATTACACCTAACCAACCACAAAATAACCAACCTTAACTGTACCTTACCAACATACCCTAACCAATCAACCCTAACCAACCTAAGCTTACATATTATCTAAATTGCTTATTAAACCATAATTATGCTTGTATTCTAACCTCAAATTCTAACCTAATTCTAATTCTAACCTAATTCTAATTCTAACCAACCTAACCAACCAACCAACCTAACCAACCAACCTAATCAACCAACCTAAGCAACCTAACCTAACCATCCAACCCAACCCAACCTAACCAACCTAACCTAACCAACCTAACCTAACCAACCAACCAACCAACCAACCTAACCAACCAACCTAACCAACCAATCTAACCAACCAACCTAACCTAACCTAACCTAACCAACCAACCTAACCAATCTAGCCTAACCAACCTAACCTAACCAACCTAACCTAACCAACCTAACCTAACCTAACAAACCTAACCTAACCTAACCTAACCTAACCAACCTAACCTAACCTAACCAACCAACCAACCTAAGCAACCAACCTAACCAACCTAAGCAACCAACCTAAGCAACCAACCTAACCAACCTAAGCAACCTAACCAGCCTTAGCAACCTAACCAACCTAAGCAACCTAACCTAATCAACCAACCTAACCTAATCAACCTAAGCAACCTAACCTAACCAACCTAACCTAACCAACCTAACCTAAGCAACCTAACCTAACCAACCAACCTACTTAACCTAACCTAACCTCCCTTCTTATTATCTGACACGAACCTTCGGTTCGTGTCAGAGTCCATGAGTGTCCGTGTGCGTGTCCGTGTGAGTGTCTGTGTCCGTGTATCCATGGGGTTTTGGGTCCAGGAAGCTATTTGTGTCGACCCAAATTGCCTCCCTTCTCCCCACCTGAAATCCAGGTGGATTGAAAGACCTGCCCGAGGTCAGTGGATCCAGGTATCCGTCCGTGGCCCCCCGGACTTCAACCCTTCCCCACATTCCAAGGAGTCGGTCAATCAATCTTCGGCTATCCAGAGAATCTATCGAAACTGATGCTCCTACAGGAGGGGACACACAGAGAAATCTGTGCCCTGTACTTGCAACCGTTCCGACAGGCTCGAACGCAGGTCTATCCGGATTAGGAACTTGTTCTATCCGACTAGGCCACGCTGGAGTTGCCTTCTGAATCAAATTTGGCACTTGTATTTATATCTCATACCAAGGTTAGTTAGTGTCTATTTATCAACAGTTGCAATGATTGAGATGTGAAGTTGTTAATTTGTGTTGACAGTTAGAAAGACCTGACAGCTTTATTTGATAAGGTTGCAGTCCCGTGAGGCAGTTTTATGAATGAATATTGGAGAATTTAGGCTAACTGACATGTGTGTGTGTGTGTGTGTGTGTGTGTGTGTTTAAAAGTATGTATTAATTAATAATTAGTGTGGTGTTTCCAAATGAGTTTGTGAATGGTAAACAAGCAATGCAATATCCAATATGTGCTATTTTAGGCCTCGTTCTGTAAAATACATGTTTTACTAGGGAAGGAAAATCCGGTTTGTTTTTTTCCCTCGTTTTATTTCAGGAATAAATAGCACATAGGCGAAGGACCGAAGGTTTTGGCTGGTTAAATATAGCGTTGTGGCCGCCATTTTCTGTGTTGGGCGGGGGGGGGGGGGGGAGGGGGTGGGGGATGGAGGGGGCGGTATGGGGGATAGGGGGTGGGTTAGTTGGTGGGGGAGAGGGGCCCTGAGGAGCTACCTTGGGAGGTGTTGTTGGTGGGGGGGGGGGGGGGGGTTGGTGGGGGAGGGGGCAGGGGGAGAGGGGCCTTGAGGAGCTACCTTGGGAGGTGTTGTTGGTGGGGGAGGGGGCAGGGGGAGAGGGGCCCTGAGGAGCTACCTTGGGAGGTGTTGTTGGTGGGGGAGGGGGCAGGGGGAGAGGGGCCCTGAGGAGCTACCTTGGGAGGTGTTGTTGGTGGTGGGGGGGGGGGGTTGGTGGGGGAGGGGGCAGGGGGGAGAGGGGCCCTGAGGAGCTACCTTGGGAGGTGTTGTTGGTGGTGGGGGGGGGGGTTGTCAGTTAGGTATTTCAATTTAATATTGTAAGATAGGTTATATAGGGCGAGGTGTTGAGGAAGGAATAAGAAAAGTGTTTGGGACTGAGTTGAGTGTATTAGTTGTTGTGATTGATGTTAGCAGGAAGGTAGGTGGTTGAAATGTGTAAAGATTTGTTAATGAGATCATTTGGTTAATAATGTAGGAATTAACGGTAAGTGATCACTGGAGATAGATATTCAACAGTATATTAAGAGGCCAAGTTTTAGCAGGTAGGTAGGCCGGCCGGCCGGCAGAGAGAGACAATGGACTGACAAACAGGTAGACGTTTTCTTCATGGATGGTAAACTATTATTAAAATGGCATGTACACATTTCCATGTGCGACATTCTTGTACACACACACACACACACACACACACACACACACACACACACACACACACACACACACACACACACACACACACACACACACACACACACACACACACACACACACACACACTGACCCACAGAGACTGCCCAAATATGTATACTAACAGCAGCAGCAGTTGGTGTTCCCAGGCAGGTCACCCATCCAAGTACTAACCAAAGTCAACGGTGTTTAACCTGACAGATGTATGGGAGGAGACGCAGTGTTCTCAAGGTGATAGGTAGGTAGGTAGGTAGTATGGCCGTTGCTATTGTATACAAGTAGTAAGTAATCACATGTGAGTGAGTGAGTGAGTGAGTCAGGATACTGGTAACTGCGGCGGGCAGGCAGGCGGAGGATACTCACACATAGCAGCCAATTCTCCATTAATGATAGTACTTATTGCAACTATTTAGTCAAATTAACCAACAACAAATGGACTACTACTACTACTACTACTGTTGCTCCAAAATAGAAATGTTGGGATGCCACCGCTGCCATTGATCTCGCACAAGTTGCTGCTGACAAATGACTCATCTTAGGCCTTGCATATGCTCTCTTAGGCTTCATTTAGTCAATAATTGTAACATCATTGAGTCGGGGGACAGGCAGACAGGCACTTTATACATGTTAGGCTTATAGTGGTCTCCAACACCCACCACCCCACAAGGTCCAACTAGTGACTAACCCTCACTCACTCACCACGCCCCAAGTAGCTAGCTTACTAACTCCTGGATACCTATTTACTGCTAGGTGAACAGAGACATTCGGTGATAGGAAAGGCTACCAACAACTACAGCCCTTTTTCTATTTCTATTTCTATTTCTACAAACCTAGTCTATTTCCTAGTCTAAACTAACCTAACCTAACCTCACCTAACCTAACCCAACCTAACCTAAGCTAATCTAACATAACCTAACCTAACTAACTCCTGGATACCTATTTACTGCTAGGTGAACAGAGACATTCGGTGATAGGAAAGGCTACTAACAATTACAGCCCTACTTCTACAAACCTACCCTAAACCAACCTAACCTAATCTAACCTAACCTAACCTAACCTAATCTAACCTAACCTAAGCTAATCTAACATAACCTAACCTAACTAATTCCTGGATACCTATTTACTGCTAGGTGAACAGAGACATTCGGTGATAGGAAAGGCTACTAACATTTACAGCCCTACTTCTACAAACCTACCCTAAACCAACCTAACCTAATCTAACCTAACCTAACCTAACCTAATCTAACCTAACCTAAGCTAATCTAACATAACCTAACCTAACTAACTCCTGGATACCTATTTACTGCTAGGTGAACAGAGGCATTCGGTGATAGGAAAGGCTACTAACATTTACAGCCCTACTTCTACAAACCTACCCTAAACCAACCTAACCTAATCTAACCTAACCTAACCTAACCAAACCTAATCTAACCTAACCTAATCTAACCTAAGCTAATCTAACATAACCTAACCTAACTAACTCCTGGATACCTATTTACTGCTAGGTGAACAGAGGCATTCGGTGATAGGAAAGGCTACCAACAATTACAGCCCTACTTCTACAAACCTACCCTAAACCAACCTAACCTAATCTAACCTAATCTAACCTAACCTAATCTAACCTAAGCTAATCTAACATAACCTAACCTAACTAACTCCTGGATACCTATTTACTGCTAGGTGAACAGAAACATTCGGTGATAGGAAGCGCTACCAACAATTACAGCCCTATTTCTATTTCTACAAACCTAGCCTATTTCCTAGCCTAAACTAACTTAACCTAATCTAACCTAACCTAACTAATTCCTGGATACTTACTTACTGCTAGGTGAACAGAGGCATTCGGTGATAGGAAACACTACCAACAACTACAGCCCTTTTTCCATTTCTATTTCTACAAACCTAGTCTATTTCCTAGTCTGAACTAACCTAACCTAACCTAACCTCACCTAACCTAACCTCACCTCACCTCACCTCACCTTACCTTTCCTCACCTAACATAATCTCACCTCACCTCACCTCACCGAATCTCACCTAACCTAACCTAACCTAACCTCACCTCACCTCACCTCACCTCACCTCACCTCACCTTTCCTCACTTAACATAATCTCACCTCACCTCACCAAAACCTCACCTCACCAAACCTCACTTCACCTCACCTCACCTAACCTAAACCTCACCTAACCTAACCTCACCTAACCTCACCTCACCTAACCTAACTATCTCCTGGATACTTACTTACTGCTAGGTGAACAGAGGCATTCGGTGATAGGAAACGCTACCAAGAATTACATCCCTTTTTCTATTTCTATTTCTACAAACCTAGCCTATTTCCTAGCCAAAACTAACCTAACCTAATCTAACCTTACCTAACCTAACCTAACTAACTCCTGATCAACCAGGCTGTGACTCATACGTCAGGTTGCGAGCAGCCGCGTCTAACAGCCTTGTTGATCAGTCCAGCAACCATGAGGCCTGGTCGACGACCGGGCCGCGGGGACGCTAAGCCCCGAAAGCACCTCAAGGAAGCATCTCAAGGTACTCCTGGATACCTATTTACTGCTAGGTGAACAGAGGCATTCGATGATAGGAAAGATTACCAACAATTACAGCCCTTTTTCTATTTCTATTTCTACAAACCTAGTCTATTTCCTAGCCTAAACTAACCTAACCTAATCTAACCTAACCTAACTAACTCTTGGATACCTATTTACTGCTAGGTGAACAGAGGCATTCGATGATAGGAAAGATTACCAACAATTACAGCCCTTTTTCTATTTCTATTTCTACAAACCTAGTCTATTTCCTAGCCTAAACTAACCTAACCTAATCTAACCTAACCTAACTAACTCTTGGATACCTATTTACTGCTAGGTGAACAGAGGCATTCGGTGATAGGAAACGCTACCAACAATTACAGCCCTATTTCTATTTCTACAAATCTAACCTATTTCCTAGCCTAACCTAATCTAATCTAATTAACTCCTGGATACTTACTTACTGCTAGGGTGAACAGAGGCATTCGGTGATAGGAAACGCTACCAACATTTACAGCCCCTTTTCTATTTCTATTTTTACAAACCTAGCCTATTTCCTAGCCAAAACTAACCTAACCTAATCTAACCTTACCTAATCTAACCTTACCTAACTTAACTAACTCCTGATCAACCAGGCTGTGACTCATACGTCAGGTTGCGAGCAGCCGCGTCTAACAGCCTTGTTGATCAGTCCAGCAACCATGAGGCCTGGTCGACGACCGGGCCGCGGAGACGCTAAGCCCCGAAAGCACCTCAAGGTACTCCTGGATACCTATTTACTGCTAGGTGAACAGAGGCATTCGGTGATAGGAAACGCTACCAACAATTACAGCCCTATTTCTATTTCTACAAACGTAGCCTATTTCCTAGCCTAAATTAACCTAAAAAACCTAAAAATGTGTGTATATATATATATATATATATATATATATATATATATATATATATATATATATATATATATATATATATATATATATATATATATATATATATATACGAGGAGGAGGAGGTCGTTTGTGTTCGGTGTGGGAAGGACTGCCACTCTCGGATTGGCCTCATCAGTCACACCAGACGCTGCACCAGGATTGACAACTAGGGCGCAACTCCATAGTCTCCCGAGACTGAAGGATGCCTACTACTACTATATATATATATATATATATATATATATATATATATATATATATATATCAGTCGGTGGAATAATACAAATATTACACCTAACCAACCACAAAATAACCAACCTTAACTGTACCTTACCAACATACCCTAACCAATCAACCCTAACCAACCTAAGCTTACATATTATCTAAATTGCTTATTAAACCATAATTATGCTTGTATTCTAACCTCAAATTCTAACCTAATTCTAATTCTAACCTAATTCTAATTCTAACCAACCTAACCAACCAACCAACCTAACCAACCAACCTAATCAACCAACCTAAGCAACCTAACCTAACCATCCAACCCAACCCAACCTAACCAACCTAACCTAACCAACCTAACCTAACCTAACCAACCAACCAACCAACCAACCTAACCAACCAACCTAACCAACCAATCTAACCAACCAACCTAACCTAACCTAACCTAACCAACCAACCTAACCAATCTAGCCTAACCAACCTAACCTAACCAACCTAACCTAACCAACCTAACCTAACCTAACAAACCTAACCTAACCTAACCTAACCTAACCAACCTAACCTAACCTAACCAACCAACCAACCTAAGCAACCAACCTAACCAACCTAAGCAACCAACCTAACCAACCTAAGCAACCAACCTAACCAACCTAAGCAACCAACCTAACCAACCTAAGCAACCTAACCAGCCTTAGCAACCTAACCAACCTAAGCAACCTAACCTAATCAACCAACCTAACCTAATCAACCTAAGCAACCTAACCTAACCAACCTAACCTAACCAACCTAACCTAAGCAACCTAACCTAACCAACCAACCTACTTAACCTAACCTAACCTCCCTTCTTATTATCTGACACGAACCTTCGGTTCGTGTCAGAGTCTATGAGTGTCCGTGTGCGTGTCCGTGTGAGTGTCTGTGTCCGTGTATCCATGGGGTTTTGGGTCCAGGAAGCTATTTGTGTCGACCCAAATTGCCTCCCTTCTCCCCACCTGAAATCCAGGTGGATTGAAAGACCTGCCCGAGGTCAGTGGATCCAGGTATCCGTCCGTGGCCCCCCGGACTTCAACCCTTCCCCACATTCCAAGGAGTCGGTCAATCAATCTTCGGCTATCCAGAGAATCTATCGAAACTGATGCTCCTACAGGAGGGGACACACAGAGAAATCTGTGCCCTGTACTTGCAACCGTTCCGACAGGCTCGAACGCAGGTCTATCCGGATTAGGAACTTGTTCTATCCGACTAGGCCACGCTGGAGTTGCCTTCTGAATCAAATTTGGCACTTGTATTTATATCTCATACCAAGGTTAGTTAGTGTCTATTTATCAACAGTTGCAATGATTGAGATGTGAAGTTGTTAATTTGTGTTGACAGTTAGAAAGACCTGACAGCTTTATTTGATAAGGTTGCAGTCCCGTGAGGCAGTTTTATGAATGAATATTGGAGAATTTAGGCTAACTGACATGTGTGTGTGTGTGTGTGTGTGTGTGTGTGTTTAAAAGTATGTATTAATTAATAATTAGTGTGGTGTTTCCAAATGAGTTTGTGAATGGTAAACAAGCAATGCAATATCCAATATGTGCTATTTTAGGCCTCGTTCTGTAAAATACATGTTTTACTAGGGAAGGAAAATCCGGTTTGTTTTTTTCCCTCGTTTTATTTCAGGAATAAATAGCACATAGGCGAAGGACCGAAGGTTTTGGCTGGTTAAATATAGCGTTGTGGCCGCCATTTTCTGTGTTGGGCGGGGGGGGGGGGGAGGGGGTGGGGGATGGAGGGGGCGGTATGGGGGATAGGGGGTGGGTTAGTTGGTGGGGGAGAGGGGCCCTGAGGAGCTACCTTGGGAGGTGTTGTTGGTGGGGGGGGGGGGGGTTGGTGGGGGAGGGGGCAGGGGGAGAGGGGCCTTGAGGAGCTACCTTGGGAGGTGTTGTTGGTGGGGGAGGGGGCAGGGGGAGAGGGGCCCTGAGGAGCTACCTTGGGAGGTGTTGTTGGTGGGGGAGGGGGCAGGGGGAGAGGGGCCCTGAGGAGCTACCTTGGGAGGTGTTGTTGGTGGTGGGGGGGGGGGTTGGTGGGGGAGGGGGCAGGGGGGAGAGGGGCCCTGAGGAGCTACCTTGGGAGGTGTTGTTGGTGGTGGGGGGGGGGGTTGTCAGTTAGGTATTTCAATTTAATATTGTAAGATAGGTTATATAGGGCGAGGTGTTGAGGAAGGAATAAGAAAAGTGTTTGGGACTGAGTTGAGTGTATTAGTTGTTGTGATTGATGTTAGCAGGAAGGTAGGTGGTTGAAATGTGTAAAGATTTGTTAATGAGATCATTTGGTTAATAATGTAGGAATTAACGGTAAGTGATCACTGGAGATAGATATTCAACAGTATATTAAGAGGCCAAGTTTTAGCAGGTAGGTAGGCCGGCCGGCCGGCAGAGAGAGACAATGGACTGACAAACAGGTAGACGTTTTCTTCATGGATGGTAAACTATTATTAAAATGGCATGTACACATTTCCATGTGCGACATTCTTGTACACACACACACACACACACACACACACACACACACACACACACACACACACACACACACACACACACACACACACACACACACACACACACACACACACTGACCCACAGAGACTGCCCAAATATGTATACTAACAGCAGCAGCAGTTGGTGTTCCCAGGCAGGTCACCCATCCAAGTACTAACCAAAGTCAACGGTGTTTAACCTGACAGATGTATGGGAGGAGACGCAGTGTTCTCAAGGTGATAGGTAGGTAGGTAGTATGGCCGTTGCTATTGTATACAAGTAGTAAGTAATCACATGTGAGTGAGTGAGTGAGTGAGTCAGGATACTGGTAACTGCGGCGGGCAGGCAGGCGGAGGATACTCACACATAGCAGCCAATTCTCCATTAATGATAGTACTTATTGCAACTATTTAGTCAAATTAACCAACAACAAATGGACTACTACTACTACTACTACTGTTGCTCCAAAATAGAAATGTTGGGATGCCACCGCTGCCATTGATCTCGCACAAGTTGCTGCTGACAAATGACTCATCTTAGGCCTTGCATATGCTCTCTTAGGCTTCATTTAGTCAATAATTGTAACATCATTGAGTCGGGGGACAGGCAGACAGGCACTTTATACATGTTAGGCTTATAGTGGTCTCCAACACCCACCACCCCACAAGGTCCAACTAGTGACTAACCCTCACTCACTCACCACGCCCCAAGTAGCTAGCTTACTAACTCCTGGATACCTATTTACTGCTAGGTGAACAGAGACATTCGGTGATAGGAAAGGCTACCAACAACTACAGCCCTTTTTCTATTTCTATTTCTATTTCTACAAACCTAGTCTATTTCCTAGTCTAAACTAACCTAACCTAACCTCACCTAACCTAACCCAACCTAACCTAAGCTAATCTAACATAACCTAACCTAACTAACTCCTGGATACCTATTTACTGCTAGGTGAACAGAGACATTCGGTGATAGGAAAGGCTACTAACAATTACAGCCCTACTTCTACAAACCTACCCTAAACCAACCTAACCTAATCTAACCTAACCTAACCTAACCTAATCTAACCTAACCTAAGCTAATCTAACATAACCTAACCTAACTAACTCCTGGATACCTATTTACTGCTAGGTGAACAGAGACATTCGGTGATAGGAAAGGCTACTAACATTTACAGCCCTACTTCTACAAACCTACCCTAAACCAACCTAACCTAATCTAACCTAACCTAACCTAACCTAATCTAACCTAACCTAAGCTAATCTAACATAACCTAACCTAACTAACTCCTGGATACCTATTTACTGCTAGGTGAACAGAGGCATTCGGTGATAGGAAAGGCTACTAACATTTACAGCCCTACTTCTACAAACCTACCCTAAACCAACCTAACCTAATCTAACCTAACCTAACCTAACCAAACCTAATCTAACCTAACCTAATCTAACCTAAGCTAATCTAACATAACCTAACCTAACTAACTCCTGGATACCTATTTACTGCTAGGTGAACAGAGGCATTCGGTGATAGGAAAGGCTACCAACAATTACAGCCCTACTTCTACAAACCTACCCTAAACCAACCTAACCTAATCTAACCTAATCTAACCTAACCTAATCTAACCTAAGCTAATCTAACATAACCTAACCTAACTAACTCCTGGATACCTATTTACTGCTAGGTGAACAGAAACATTCGGTGATAGGAAGCGCTACCAACAATTACAGCCCTATTTCTATTTCTACAAACCTAGCCTATTTCCTAGCCTAAACTAACTTAACCTAATCTAACCTAACCTAACTAATTCCTGGATACTTACTTACTGCTAGGTGAACAGAGGCATTCGGTGATAGGAAACACTACCAACAACTACAGCCCTTTTTCCATTTCTATTTCTACAAACCTAGTCTATTTCCTAGTCTGAACTAACCTAACCTAACCTAACCTCACCTAACCTAACCTCACCTCACCTCACCTCACCTTACCTTTTCTCACCTAACATAATCTCACCTCACCTCACCTCACCGAATCTCACCTAACCTAACCTAACCTAACCTCACCTCACCTCACCTCACCTCACCTCACCTCACCTTTCCTCACTTAACATAATCTCACCTCACCTCACCAAAACCTCACCTCACCAAACCTCACTTCACCTCACCTCACCTAACCTAAACCTCACCTAACCTAACCTCACCTAACCTCACCTCACCTAACCTAACTATCTCCTGGATACTTACTTACTGCTAGGTGAACAGAGGCATTCGGTGATAGGAAACGCTACCAAGAATTACATCCCTTTTTCTATTTCTATTTCTACAAACCTAGCCTATTTCCTAGCCAAAACTAACCTAACCTAATCTAACCTTACCTAACCTAACCTAACTAACTCCTGATCAACCAGGCTGTGACTCATACGTCAGGTTGCGAGCAGCCGCGTCTAACAGCCTTGTTGATCAGTCCAGCAACCATGAGGCCTGGTCGACGACCGGGCCGCGGGGACGCTAAGCCCCGAAAGCACCTCAAGGAAGCATCTCAAGGTACTCCTGGATACCTATTTACTGCTAGGTGAACAGAGGCATTCGATGATAGGAAAGATTACCAACAATTACAGCCCTTTTTCTATTTCTATTTCTACAAACCTAGTCTATTTCCTAGCCTAAACTAACCTAACCTAATCTAACCTAACCTAACTAACTCTTGGATACCTATTTACTGCTAGGTGAACAGAGGCATTCGATGATAGGAAAGATTACCAACAATTACAGCCCTTTTTCTATTTCTATTTCTACAAACCTAGTCTATTTCCTAGCCTAAACTAACCTAACCTAATCTAACCTAACCTAACTAACTCTTGGATACCTATTTACTGCTAGGTGAACAGAGGCATTCGGTGATAGGAAACGCTACCAACAATTACAGCCCTATTTCTATTTCTACAAATCTAACCTATTTCCTAGCCTAACCTAATCTAATCTAATTAACTCCTGGATACTTACTTACTGCTAGGGTGAACAGAGGCATTCGGTGATAGGAAACGCTACCAACATTTACAGCCCCTTTTCTATTTCTATTTTTACAAACCTAGCCTATTTCCTAGCCAAAACTAACCTAATCTAACCTTACCTAATCTAACCTTACCTAACTTAACTAACTCCTGATCAACCAGGCTGTGACTCATACGTCAGGTTGCGAGCAGCCGCGTCTAACAGCCTTGTTGATCAGTCCAGCAACCATGAGGCCTGGTCGACGACCGGGCCGCGGAGACGCTAAGCCCCGAAAGCACCTCAAGGTACTCCTGGATACCTATTTACTGCTAGGTGAACAGAGGCATTCGGTGATAGGAAACGCTACCAACAATTACAGCCCTATTTCTATTTCTACAAACGTAGCCTATTTCCTAGCCTAAATTAACCTAAAAAACCTAAAAATGTGTGTATATATATATATATATATATATATATATATATATATATATATATATATATATATATATATATATATATATATATATATATATATATATATATATACGAGGAGGAGGAGGTCGTTTGTGTTCGGTGTGGGAAGGACTGCCACTCTCGGATTGGCCTCATCAGTCACACCAGACGCTGCACCAGGATTGACAACTAGGGCGCAACTCCATAGTCTCCCGAGACTGAAGGATGCCTACTACTACTATATATATATATATATATATATATATATATATATATATATATATATATATATATATCAGTCGGTGGAATAATACAAATATTACACCTAACCAACCACAAAATAACCAACCTTAACTGTACCTTACCAACATACCCTAACCAATCAACCCTAACCAACCTAAGCTTACATATTATCTAAATTGCTTATTAAACCATAATTATGCTTGTATTCTAACCTCAAATTCTAACCTAATTCTAATTCTAACCTAATTCTAATTCTAACCAACCTAACCAACCAACCAACCTAACCAACCAACCTAATCAACCAACCTAAGCAACCTAACCTAACCATCCAACCCAACCCAACCTAACCAACCTAACCTAACCAACCTAACCTAACCTAACCAACCAACCAACCAACCTAACCAACCAACCTAACCAACCAATCTAACCAACCAACCTAACCTAACCTAACCTAACCAACCAACCTAACCAATCTAGCCTAACCAACCTAACCTAACCAACCTAACCTAACCAACCTAACCTAACCTAACAAACCTAACCTAACCTAACCTAACCTAACCAACCTAACCTAACCTAACCAACCAACCAACCTAAGCAACCAACCTAACCAACCTAAGCAACCAACCTAACCAACCTAAGCAACCAACCTAACCAACCTAAGCAACCTAACCAGCCTTAGCAACCTAACCAACCTAAGCAACCTAACCTAATCAACCAACCTAACCTAATCAACCTAAGCAACCTAACCTAACCAACCTAACCTAACCAACCTAACCTAAGCAACCTAACCTAACCAACCAACCTACTTAACCTAACCTAACCTCCCTTCTTATTATCTGACACGAACCTTCGGTTCGTGTCAGAGTCCATGAGTGTCCGTGTGCGTGTCCGTGTGAGTGTCTGTGTCCGTGTATCCATGGGGTTTTGGGTCCAGGAAGCTATTTGTGTCGACCCAAATTGCCTCCCTTCTCCCCACCTGAAATCCAGGTGGATTGAAAGACCTGCCCGAGGTCAGTGGATCCAGGTATCCGTCCGTGGCCCCCCGGACTTCAACCCTTCCCCACATTCCAAGGAGTCGGTCAATCAATCTTCGGCTATCCAGAGAATCTATCGAAACTGATGCTCCTACAGGAGGGGACACACAGAGAAATCTGTGCCCTGTACTTGCAACCGTTCCGACAGGCTCGAACGCAGGTCTATCCGGATTAGGAACTTGTTCTATCCGACTAGGCCACGCTGGAGTTGCCTTCTGAATCAAATTTGGCACTTGTATTTATATCTCATACCAAGGTTAGTTAGTGTCTATTTATCAACAGTTGCAATGATTGAGATGTGAAGTTGTTAATTTGTGTTGACAGTTAGAAAGACCTGACAGCTTTATTTGATAAGGTTGCAGTCCCGTGAGGCAGTTTTATGAATGAATATTGGAGAATTTAGGCTAACTGACATGTGTGTGTGTGTGTGTGTGTGTGTGTGTGTTTAAAAGTATGTATTAATTAATAATTAGTGTGGTGTTTCCAAATGAGTTTGTGAATGGTAAACAAGCAATGCAATATCCAATATGTGCTATTTTAGGCCTCGTTCTGTAAAATACATGTTTTACTAGGGAAGGAAAATCCGGTTTGTTTTTTTCCCTCGTTTTATTTCAGGAATAAATAGCACATAGGCGAAGGACCGAAGGTTTTGGCTGGTTAAATATAGCGTTGTGGCCGCCATTTTCTGTGTTGGGCGGGGGGGGGGGGGAGGGGGTAGGGGATGGAGGGGGCGGTATGGGGGATAGGGGGTGGGTTAGTTGGTGGGGGAGAGGGGCCCTGAGGAGCTACCTTGGGAGGTGTTGTTGGTGGGGGGGGGGGGGGTTGGTGGGGGAGGGGGCAGGGGGAGAGGGGCCTTGAGGAGCTACCTTGGGAGGTGTTGTTGGTGGGGGAGGGGGCAGGGGGAGAGGGGCCCTGAGGAGCTACCTTGGGAGGTGTTGTTGGTGGGGGAGGGGGCAGGGGGAGAGGGGCCCTGAGGAGCTACCTTGGGAGGTGTTGTTGGTGGTGGGGGGGGGGGGTTGGTGGGGGAGGGGGCAGGGGGGAGAGGGGCCCTGAGGAGCTACCTTGGGAGGTGTTGTTGGTGGTGGGGGGGGGGGGTTGTCAGTTAGGTATTTCAATTTAATATTGTAAGATAGGTTATATAGGGCGAGGTGTTGAGGAAGGAATAAGAAAAGTGTTTGGGACTGAGTTGAGTGTATTAGTTGTTGTGATTGATGTTAGCAGGAAGGTAGGTGGTTGAAATGTGTAAAGATTTGTTAATGAGATCATTTGGTTAATAATGTAGGAATTAACAGCAAGTGATCACTGGAGATAGATATTCAACAGTATATTAAGAGGCCAAGTTTTAGCAGGTAGGTAGGCCGGCCGGCCGGCAGAGAGAGACAATGGACTGACAAACAGGTAGACGTTTTCTTCATGGATGGTAAACTATTATTAAAATGGCATGTACACATTTCCATGTGCGACATTCTTGTACACACACACACACACACACACACACACACACACACACACACACACACACACACACACACACACACACACACACACACTGACCCACAGAGACTGCCCAAATATGTATACTAACAGCAGCAGCAGTTGGTGTTCCCAGGCAGGTCACCCATCCAAGTACTAACCAAAGTCAACGGTGTTTAACCTGACAGATGTATGGGAGGAGACGCAGTGTTCTCAAGGTGATAGGTAGGTAGGTAGTATGGCCGTTGCTATTGTATACAAGTAGTAAGTAATCACATGTGAGTGAGTGAGTGAGTGAGTCAGGATACTGGTAACTGCGGCGGGCAGGCAGGCGGAGGATACTCACACATAGCAGCCAATTCTCCATTAATGATAGTACTTATTGCAACTATTTAGTCAAATTAACCAACAACAAATGGACTACTACTACTACTACTACTGTTGCTCCAAAATAGAAATGTTGGGATGCCACCGCTGCCATTGATCTCGCACAAGTTGCTGCTGACAAATGACTCATCTTAGGCCTTGCATATGCTCTCTTAGGCTTCATTTAGTCAATAATTGTAACATCATTGAGTCGGGGGACAGGCAGACAGGCACTTTATACATGTTAGGCTTATAGTGGTCTCCAACACCCACCACCCCACAAGGTCCAACTAGTGACTAACCCTCACTCACTCACCACGCCCCAAGTAGCTAGCTTACTAACTCCTGGATACCTATTTACTGCTAGGTGAACAGAGACATTCGGTGATAGGAAAGGCTACCAACAACTACAGCCCTTTTTCTATTTCTATTTCTATTTCTACAAACCTAGTCTATTTCCTAGTCTAAACTAACCTAACCTAACCTCACCTAACCTAACCCAACCTAACCTAAGCTAATCTAACATAACCTAACCTAACTAACTCCTGGATACCTATTTACTGCTAGGTGAACAGAGACATTCGGTGATAGGAAAGGCTACTAACAATTACAGCCCTACTTCTACAAACCTACCCTAAACCAACCTAACCTAATCTAACCTAACCTAACCTAACCTAATCTAACCTAACCTAAGCTAATCTAACATAACCTAACCTAACTAACTCCTGGATACCTATTTACTGCTAGGTGAACAGAGACATTCGGTGATAGGAAAGGCTACTAACATTTACAGCCCTACTTCTACAAACCTACCCTAAACCAACCTAACCTAATCTAACCTAACCTAACCTAACCTAATCTAACCTAACCTAAGCTAATCTAACATAACCTAACCTAACTAACTCCTGGATACCTATTTACTGCTAGGTGAACAGAGGCATTCGGTGATAGGAAAGGCTACTAACATTTACAGCCCTACTTCTACAAACCTACCCTAAACCAACCTAACCTAATCTAACCTAACCTAACCAAACCTAATCTAACCTAACCTAATCTAACCTAAGCTAATCTAACATAACCTAACCTAACTAACTCCTGGATACCTATTTACTGCTAGGTGAACAGAGGCATTCGGTGATAGGAAAGGCTACCAACAATTACAGCCCTACTTCTACAAACCTACCCTAAACCAACCTAACCTAATCTAACCTAATCTAACCTAACCTAATCTAACCTAAGCTAATCTAACATAACCTAACCTAACTAACTCCTGGATACCTATTTACTGCTAGGTGAACAGAAACATTCGGTGATAGGAAGCGCTACCAACAATTACAGCCCTATTTCTATTTCTACAAACCTAGCCTATTTCCTAGCCTAAACTAACTTAACCTAATCTAACCTAACCTAACTAATTCCTGGATACTTACTTACTGCTAGGTGAACAGAGGCATTCGGTGATAGGAAACACTACCAACAACTACAGCCCTTTTTCCATTTCTATTTCTACAAACCTAGTCTATTTCCTAGTCTGAACTAACCTAACCTAACCTAACCTCACCTAACCTAACCTCACCTCACCTCACCTCACCTTACCTTTCCTCACCTAACATAATCTCACCTCACCTCACCTCACCGAATCTCACCTAACCTAACCTAACCTAACCTCACCTCACCTCACCTCACCTCACCTCACCTCACCTTTCCTCACTTAACATAATCTCACCTCACCTCACCAAAACCTCACCTCACCAAACCTCACTTCACCTCACCTCACCTAACCTAAACCTCACCTAACCTAACCTCACCTCACCTAACCTAACTATCTCCTGGATACTTACTTACTGCTAGGTGAACAGAGGCATTCGGTGATAGGAAACGCTACCAAGAATTACATCCCTTTTTCTATTTCTATTTCTACAAACCTAGCCTATTTCCTAGCCAAAACTAACCTAACCTAATCTAACCTTACCTAACCTAACCTAACTAACTCCTGATCAACCAGGCTGTGACTCATACGTCAGGTTGCGAGCAGCCGCGTCTAACAGCCTTGTTGATCAGTCCAGCAACCATGAGGCCTGGTCGACGACCGGGCCGCGGGGACGCTAAGCCCCGAAAGCACCTCAAGGAAGCATCTCAAGGTACTCCTGGATACCTATTTACTGCTAGGTGAACAGAGGCATTCGATGATAGGAAAGATTACCAACAATTACAGCCCTTTTTCTATTTCTATTTCTACAAACCTAGTCTATTTCCTAGCCTAAACTAACCTAACCTAATCTAACCTAACCTAACTAACTCTTGGATACCTATTTACTGCTAGGTGAACAGAGGCATTCGATGATAGGAAAGATTACCAACAATTACAGCCCTTTTTCTATTTCTATTTCTACAAACCTAGTCTATTTCCTAGCCTAAACTAACCTAACCTAACCTAACTAACTCTTGGATACCTATTTACTGCTAGGTGAACAGAGGCATTCGGTGATAGGAAACGCTACCAACAATTACAGCCCTATTTCTATTTCTACAAATCTAGCCTATTTCCTAGCCTAACCTAATCTAATCTAATTAACTCCTGGATACTTACTTACTGCTAGGGTGAACAGAGGCATTCGGTGATAGGAAACGCTACCAACATTTACAGCCCCTTTTCTATTTCTATTTTTACAAACCTAGCCTATTTCCTAGCCAAAACTAACCTAACCTAATCTAACCTTACCTAATCTAACCTTACCTAACTTAACTAACTCCTGATCAACCAGGCTGTGACTCATACGTCAGGTTGCGAGCAGCCGCGTCTAACAGCCTTGTTGATCAGTCCAGCAACCATGAGGCCTGGTCGACGACCGGGCCGCGGAGACGCTAAGCCCCGAAAGCACCTCAAGGTACTCCTGGATACCTATTTACTGCTAGGTGAACAGAGGCATTCGGTGATAGGAAACGCTACCAACAATTACAGCCCTATTTCTATTTCTACAAACGTAGCCTATTTCCTAGCCTAAATTAACCTAAAAAACCTAAAAATGTGTGTATATATATATATATATATATATATATATATATATATATATATATATATATATATATATATATATATATATAATATATATATATATATATATATATATATATATATATATATATATATATATATATATACGAGGAGGAGGAGGTCGTTTGTGTTCGGTGTGGGAAGGACTGCCACTCTCGGATTGGCCTCATCAGTCACACCAGACGCTGCACCAGGATTGACAACTAGGGCGCAACTCCATAGTCTCCCGAGACTGAAGGATGCCTACTACTACTATATATATATATATATATATATATATATATATATATATATATATATATATATATATATATATATATATATATATATATATATCAGTCGGTGGAATAATACAAATATTACACCTAACCAACCACAAAATAACCAACCTTAACTGTACCTTACCAACATACCCTAACCAATCAACCCTAACCAACCTAAGCTTACATATTATCTAAATTGCTTATTAAACCATAATTATGCTTGTATTCTAACCTCAAATTCTAACCTAATTCTAATTCTAACCTAATTCTAATTCTAACCAACCTAACCAACCAACCAACCTAACCAACCAACCTAATCAACCAACCTAAGCAACCTAACCTAACCATCCAACCCAACCCAACCTAACCAACCTAACCTAACCAACCTAACCTAACCTAACCAACCAACCAACCAACCAACCTAACCAACCAACCTAACCAACCAATCTAACCAACCAACCTAACCTAACCTAACCTAACCAACCAACCTAACCAATCTAGCCTAACCAACCTAACCTAACCAACCTAACCTAACCAACCTAACCTAACCTAACAAACCTAACCTAACCTAACCAACCTAACCTAACCTAACCAACCAACCAACCAACCTAAGCAACCAACCTAACCAACCTAAGCAACCAACCTAACCAACCTAAGCAACCAACCTAACCAACCTAAGCAACCAACCTAACCAACCTAAGCAACCTAACCAGCCTTAGCAACCTAACCAACCTAAGCAACCTAAGCAACCTAACCTAATCAACCAACCTAACCTAATCAACCTAAGCAACCTAACCTAACCAACCTAACCTAACCAACCTAACCTAAGCAACCTAACCTAACCAACCAACCTACTTAACCTAACCTAACCTCCCTTCTTATTATCTAACACGAACCTTCGGTTCGTGTCAGAGTCCATGAGTGTCCGTGTGCGTGTCCGTGTGAGTGTCTGTGTCCGTGTATCCATGGGGTTTTGGGTCCAGGAAGCTATTTGTGTCGACCCAAATTGCCTCCCTTCTCCCCACCTGAAATCCAGGTGGATTGAAAGACCTGCCCGAGGTCAGTGGATCCAGGTATCCGTCCGTGGCCCCCCGGACTTCAACCCTTCCCCACATTCCAAGGAGTCGGTCAATCAATCTTCGGCTATCCAGAGAATCTATCGAAACTGATGCTCCTACAGGAGGGGACACACAGAGAAATCTGTGCCCTGTACTTGCAACCGTTCCGACAGGCTCGAACGCAGGTCTATCCGGATTAGGAACTTGTTCTATCCGACTAGGCCACGCTGGAGTTGCCTTCTGAATCAAATTTGGCACTTGTATTTATATCTCATAGCAAGGTTAGTTAGTGTCTATTTATCAACAGTTGCAATGATTGAGATGTGAAGTTGTTAATTTGTGTTGACAGTTAGAAAGACCTGACAGCTTTATTTGATAAGGTTGCAGTCCCGTGAGGCAGTTTTATGAATGAATATTGGAGAATTTAGGCTAACTGACATGTGTGTGTGTGTGTGTGTGTGTGTGTGTTTAAAAGTATGTATTAATTAATAATTAGTGTGGTGTTTCCAAATGAGTTTGTGAATGGTAAACAAGCAATGCAATATCCAATATGTGCTATTTTAGGCCTCGTTCTGTAAAATACATGTTTTACTAGGGAAGGAAAATCCGGTTTGTTTTTTTCCCTCGTTTTATTTCAGGAATAAATAGCACATAGGCGAAGGACCGAAGGTTTTGGCTGGTTAAATATAGCGTTGTGGCCGCCATTTTCTGTGTTGGGCGGGGGGGGGGGAGGGGGTGGGGGATGGAGGGGGCGGTATGGGGGATAGGGGGTGGGTTAGTTGGTGGGGGAGAGGGGCCCTGAGGAGCTACCTTGGGAGGTGTTGTTGGTGGGGGGGGGGGGTTGGTGGGGGAGGGGGCAGGGGGAGAGGGGCCTTGAGGAGCTACCTTGGGAGGTGTTGTTGGTGGGGGAGGGGGCAGGGGGAGAGGGGCCCTGAGGAGCTACCTTGGGAGGTGTTGTTGGTGGGGGAGGGGGCAGGGGGAGAGGGGCCCTGAGGAGCTACCTTGGGAGGTGTTGTTGGTGGGGGAGGGGGCAGGGGGAGAGGGGCCCTGAGGAGCTACCTTGGGAGGTGTTGTTGGTGGGGGAGAGGGGCCCTGAGGAGCTACCTTGGGAGGTGTTGTTGGTGGTGGGGGGGGGGTTGGTGGGGGAGGGGGCAGGGGGGAGAGGGGCCCTGAGGAGCTACCTTGGGAGGTGTTGTTGGTGGTGGGGGGGGGGTTGTCAGTTAGGTATTTCAATTTAATATTGTAAGATAGGTTATATAGGGCGAGGTGTTGAGGAAGGAATAAGAAAAGTGTTTGGGACTGAGTTGAGTGTATTAGTTGTTGTGATTGATGTTAGCAGGAAGGTAGGTGGTTGAAATGTGTAAAGATTTGTTAATGAGATCATTTGGTTAATAATGTAGGAATTAAGGGTAAGTGATCACTGGAGATAGATATTCAACAGTATATTAAGAGGCCAAGTTTTAGCAGGTAGGTAGGCCGGCCGGCCGGCAGAGAGAGACAATGGACTGACAAACAGGTAGACGTTTTCTTCATGGATGGTAAACTATTATTAAAATGGCATGTACACATTTCCATGTGCGACATTCTTGTACACACACACACACACACACACACACACACACACACACACACACACACACACACACACACACACACACACACACACACACACACACACACACACACACACACTGACCCACAGAGACTGCCCAAATATGTATACTAACAGCAGCAGCAGTTGGTGTTCCCAGGCAGGTCACCCATCCAAGTACTAACCAAAGTCAACGGTGTTTAACCTGACAGATGTATGGGAGGAGACGCAGTGTTCTCAAGGTGATAGGTAGGTAGGTAGTATGGCCGTTGCTATTGTATACAAGTAGTAAGTAATCACATGTGAGTGAGTGAGTGAGTGAGTCAGGATACTGGTAACTGCGGCGGGCAGGCAGGCGGAGGATACTCACACATAGCAGCCAATTCTCCATTAATGATAGTACTTATTGCAACTATTTAGTCAAATTAACCAACAACAAATGGACTACTACTACTACTACTACTGTTGCTCCAAAATAGAAATGTTGGGATGCCACCGCTGCCATTGATCTCGCACAAGTTGCTGCTGACAAATGACTCATCTTAGGCCTTGCATATGCTCTCTTAGGCTTCATTTAGTCAATAATTGTAACATCATTGAGTCGGGGGACAGGCAGACAGGCACTTTATACATGTTAGGCTTATAGTGGTCTCCAACACCCACCACCCCACAAGGTCCAACTAGTGACTAACCCTCACTCACTCACCACGCCCCAAGTAGCTAGCTTACTAACTCCTGGATACCTATTTACTGCTAGGTGAACAGAGACATTCGGTGATAGGAAAGGCTACCAACAACTACAGCCCTTTTTCTATTTCTATTTCTATTTCTACAAACCTAGTCTATTTCCTAGTCTAAACTAACCTAACCTAACCTCACCTAACCTAACCCAACCTAACCTAAGCTAATCTAACATAACCTAACCTAACTAACTCCTGGATACCTATTTACTGCTAGGTGAACAGAGACATTCGGTGATAGGAAAGGCTACTAACAATTACAGCCCTACTTCTACAAACCTACCCTAAACCAACCTAACCTAATCTAACCTAACCTAACCTAACCTAATCTAACCTAACCTAAGCTAATCTAACATAACCTAACCTAACTAACTCCTGGATACCTATTTACTGCTAGGTGAACAGAGACATTCGGTGATAGGAAAGGCTACTAACATTTACAGCCCTACTTCTACAAACCTACCCTAAACCAACCTAACCTAATCTAACCTAACCTAACCTAACCTAATCTAACCTAACCTAAGCTAATCTAACATAACCTAACCTAACTAACTCCTGGATACCTATTTACTGCTAGGTGAACAGAGGCATTCGGTGATAGGAAAGTCTACTAACATTTACAGCCCTACTTCTACAAACCTACCCTAAACCAACCTAACCTAATCTAACCTAACCTAACCTAACCAAACCTAATCTAACCTAACCTAATCTAACCTAAGCTAATCTAACATAACCTAACCTAACTAACTCCTGGATACCTATTTACTGCTAGGTGAACAGAGGCATTCGGTGATAGGAAAGGCTACCAACAATTACAGCCCTACTTCTACAAACCTACCCTAAACCAACCTAACCTAATCTAACCTAATCTAACCTAACCTAATCTAACCTAAGCTAATCTAACATAACCTAACCTAACTAACTCCTGGATACCTATTTACTGCTAGGTGAACAGAAACATTCGGTGATAGGAAGCGCTACCAACAATTACAGCCCTATTTCTATTTCTACAAACCTAGCCTATTTCCTAGCCTAAACTAACTTAACCTAATCTAACCTAACCTAACTAATTCCTGGATACTTACTTACTGCTAGGTGAACAGAGGCATTCGGTGATAGGAAACACTACCAACAACTACAGCCCTTTTTCCATTTCTATTTCTACAAACCTAGTCTATTTCCTAGTCTGAACTAACCTAACCTAACCTAACCTCACCTAACCTAACCTCACCTCACCTCACCTCACCTTACCTTTCCTCACCTAACATAATCTCACCTCACCTCACCTCACCGAATCTCACCTAACCTAACCTAACCTAACCTCACCTCACCTCACCTCACCTCACCTCACCTCACCTTTCCTCACTTAACATAATCTCACCTCACCTCACCAAAACCTCACCTCACCAAACCTCACTTCACCTCACCTCACCTAACCTAAACCTCACCTAACCTAACCTCACCTCACCTAACCTAACTATCTCCTGGATACTTACTTACTGCTAGGTGAACAGAGGCATTCGGTGATAGGAAACGCTACCAAGAATTACATCCCTTTTTCTATTTCTATTTCTACAAACCTAGCCTATTTCCTAGCCAAAACTAACCTAACCTAATCTAACCTTACCTAACCTAACCTAACTAACTCCTGATCAACCAGGCTGTGACTCATACGTCAGGTTGCGAGCAGCCGCGTCTAACAGCCTTGTTGATCAGTCCAGCAACCATGAGGCCTGGTCGACGACCGGGCCGCGGGGACGCTAAGCCCCGAAAGCACCTCAAGGAAGCATCTCAAGGTACTCCTGGATACCTATTTACTGCTAGGTGAACAGAGGCATTCGATGATAGGAAAGATTACCAACAATTACAGCCCTTTTTCTATTTCTATTTCTACAAACCTAGTCTATTTCCTAGCCTAAACTAACCTAACCTAATCTAACCTAACCTAACTAACTCTTGGATACCTATTTACTGCTAGGTGAACAGAGGCATTCGATGATAGGAAAGATTACCAACAATTACAGCCCTTTTTCTATTTCTATTTCTACAAACCTAGTCTATTTCCTAGCCTAAACTAACCTAACCTAATCTAACCTAACCTAACTAACTCTTGGATACCTATTTACTGCTAGGTGAACAGAGGCATTCGGTGATAGGAAACGCTACCAACAATTACAGCCCTATTTCTATTTCTACAAATCTAGCCTATTTCCTAGCCTAACCTAATCTAATCTAATTAACTCCTGGATACTTACTTACTGCTAGGGTGAACAGAGGCATTCGGTGATAGGAAACGCTACCAACATTTACAGCCCCTTTTCTATTTCTATTTTTACAAACCTAGCCTATTTCCTAGCCAAAACTAACCTAACCTAATCTAACCTTACCTAATCTAACCTTACCTAACTTAACTAACTCCTGATCAACCAGGCTGTGACTCATACGTCAGGTTGCGAGCAGCCGCGTCTAACAGCCTTGTTGATCAGTCCAGCAACCATGAGGCCTGGTCGACGACCGGGCCGCGGAGACGCTAAGCCCCGAAAGCACCTCAAGGTACTCCTGGATACCTATTTACTGCTAGGTGAACAGAGGCATTCGGTGATAGGAAACGCTACCAACAATTACAGCCCTATTTCTATTTCTACAAACGTAGCCTATTTCCTAGCCTAAATTAACCTAAAAAACCTAAAAATGTGTGTATATATATATATATATATATATATATATATATATATATATATATATATATATATATATATATATATATATATATATATATATATATATATATATATATATATATATATATATATATATATATATACGAGGAGGAGGAGGTCGTTTGTGTTCGGTGTGGGAAGGACTGCCACTCTCGGATTGGCCTCATCAGTCACACCAGACGCTGCACCAGGATTGACAACTAGGGCGCAACTCCATAGTCTCCCGAGACTGAAGGATGCCTACTACTACTATATATATATATATATATATATATATATATATATATATATATATATATATATATATATATATATATATATATATATATATATATATATCAGTCGGTGGAATAATACAAATATTACACCTAACCAACCACAAAATAACCAACCTTAACTGTACCTTACCAACATACCCTAACCAATCAACCCTAACCAACCTAAGCTTACATATTATCTAAATTGCTTATTAAACCATAATTATGCTTGTATTCTAACCTCAAATTCTAACCTAATTCTAATTCTAACCTAATTCTAATTCTAACCAACCTAACCAACCAACCAACCTAACCAACCAACCTAATCAACCAACCAACCTAACCAACCAACCTAACCAACCAATCTAACCAACCAACCTAACCTAACCTAACCTAACCAACCAACCTAACCAATCTAGCCTAACCAACCTAACCTAACCAACCTAACCTAACCAACCTAACCTAACCTAACAAACCTAACCTAACCTAACCAACCTAACCTAACCTAACCAACCAACCAACCTAAGCAACCAACCTAACCAACCTAAGCAACCAACCTAACCAACCTAAGCAACCAACCTAACCAACCTAAGCAACCAACCTAACCAACCTAAGCAACCTAACCAGCCTTAGCAACCTAACCAACCTAAGCAACCTAAGCAACCTAACCTAATCAACCAACCTAACCTAATCAACCTAAGCAACCTAACCTAACCAACCTAACCTAACCAACCTAACCTAAGCAACCTAACCTAACCAACCAACCTACTTAACCTAACCTAACCTCCCTTCTTATTATCTGACACGAACCTTCGGTTCGTGTCAGAGTCCATGAGTGTCCGTGTGCGTGTCCGTGTGAGTGTCTGTGTCCGTGTATCCATGGGGTTTTGGGTCCAGGAAGCTATTTGTGTCGACCCAAATTGCCTCCCTTCTCCCCACCTGAAATCCAGGTGGATTGAAAGACCTGCCCGAGGTCAGTGGATCCAGGTATCCGTCCGTGGCCCCCCGGACTTCAACCCTTCCCCACATTCCAAGGAGTCGGTCAATCAATCTTCGGCTATCCAGAGAATCTATCGAAACTGATGCTCCTACAGGAGGGGACACACAGAGAAATCTGTGCCCTGTACTTGCAACCGTTCCGACAGGCTCGAACGCAGGTCTATCCGGATTAGGAACTTGTTCTATCCGACTAGGCCACGCTGGAGTTGCCTTCTGAATCAAATTTGGCACTTGTATTTATATCTCATACCAAGGTTAGTTAGTGTCTATTTATCAACAGTTGCAATGATTGAGATGTGAAGTTGTTAATTTGTGTTGACAGTTAGAAAGACCTGACAGCTTTATTTGATAAGGTTGCAGTCCCGTGAGGCAGTTTTATGAATGAATATTGGAGAATTTAGGCTAACTGACATGTGTGTGTGTGTGTGTGTGTGTTTAAAAGTATGTATTAATTAATAATTAGTGTGGTGTTTCCAAATGAGTTTGTGAATGGTAAACAAGCAATGCAATATCCAATATGTGCTATTTTAGGCCTCGTTCTGTAAAATACATGTTTTACTAGGGAAGGAAAATCCGGTTTGTTTTTTTCCCTCGTTTTATTTCAGGAATAAATAGCACATAGGCGAAGGACCGAAGGTTTTGGCTGGTTAAATATAGCGTTGTGGCCGCCATTTTCTGTGTTGGGCGGGGGGGGGGGGAGGGGGTGGGGGATGGAGGGGGCGGTATGGGGGATAGGGGGTGGGTTAGTTGGTGGGGGAGAGGGGCCCTGAGGAGCTACCTTGGGAGGTGTTGTTGGTGGGGGGGGGGGGTTGGTGGGGGAGGGGGCAGGGGGAGAGGGGCCTTGAGGAGCTACCTTGGGAGGTGTTGTTGGTGGGGGAGGGGGCAGGGGGAGAGGGGCCCTGAGGAGCTACCTTGGGAGGTGTTGTTGGTGGGGGAGGGGGCAGGGGGAGAGGGGCCCTGAGGAGCTACCTTGGGAGGTGTTGTTGGTGGGGGAGGGGGCAGGGGGAGAGGGGCCCTGAGGAGCTACCTTGGGAGGTGTTGTTGGTGGGGGAGAGGGGCCCTGAGGAGCTACCTTGGGAGGTGTTGTTGGTGGTGGGGGGGGGGTTGGTGGGGGAGGGGGCAGGGGGGAGAGGGGCCCTGAGGAGCTACCTTGGGAGGTGTTGTTGGTGGTGGGGGGGGGGTTGTCAGTTAGGTATTTCAATTTAATATTGTAAGATAGGTTATATAGGGCGAGGTGTTGAGGAAGGAATAAGAAAAGTGTTTGGGACTGAGTTGAGTGTATTAGTTGTTGTGATTGATGTTAGCAGGAAGGTAGGTGGTTGAAATGTGTAAAGATTTGTTAATGAGATCATTTGGTTAATAATGTAGGAATTAAGGGTAAGTGATCACTGGAGATAGATATTCAACAGTATATTAAGAGGCCAAGTTTTAGCAGGTAGGTAGGCCGGCCGGCCGGCAGAGAGAGACAATGGACTGACAAACAGGTAGACGTTTTCTTCATGGATGGTAAACTATTATTAAAATGGCATGTACACATTTCCATGTGCGACATTCTTGTACACACACACACACACACACACACACACACACACACACACACACACACACACACACACACACACACACACACACACACACACACACACACACACACACACTGACCCACAGAGACTGCCCAAATATGTATACTAACAGCAGCAGCAGTTGGTGTTCCCAGGCAGGTCACCCATCCAAGTACTAACCAAAGTCAACGGTGTTTAACCTGACAGATGTATGGGAGGAGACGCAGTGTTCTCAAGGTGATAGGTAGGTAGGTAGTATGGCCGTTGCTATTGTATACAAGTAGTAAGTAATCACATGTGAGTGAGTGAGTGAGTGAGTCAGGATACTGGTAACTGCGGCGGGCAGGCAGGCGGAGGATACTCACACATAGCAGCCAATTCTCCATTAATGATAGTACTTATTGCAACTATTTAGTCAAATTAACCAACAACAAATGGACTACTACTACTACTACTACTGTTGCTCCAAAATAGAAATGTTGGGATGCCACCGCTGCCATTGATCTCGCACAAGTTGCTGCTGACAAATGACTCATCTTAGGCCTTGCATATGCTCTCTTAGGCTTCATTTAGTCAATAATTGTAACATCATTGAGTCGGGGGACAGGCAGACAGGCACTTTATACATGTTAGGCTTATAGTGGTCTCCAACACCCACCACCCCACAAGGTCCAACTAGTGACTAACCCTCACTCACTCACCACGCCCCAAGTAGCTAGCTTACTAACTCCTGGATACCTATTTACTGCTAGGTGAACAGAGACATTCGGTGATAGGAAAGGCTACCAACAACTACAGCCCTTTTTCTATTTCTATTTCTATTTCTACAAACCTAGTCTATTTCCTAGTCTAAACTAACCTAACCTAACCTCACCTAACCTAACCCAACCTAACCTAAGCTAATCTAACATAACCTAACCTAACTAACTCCTGGATACCTATTTACTGCTAGGTGAACAGAGACATTCGGTGATAGGAAAGGCTACTAACAATTACAGCCCTACTTCTACAAACCTACCCTAAACCAACCTAACCTAATCTAACCTAACCTAACCTAACCTAATCTAACCTAACCTAAGCTAATCTAACATAACCTAACCTAACTAACTCCTGGATACCTATTTACTGCTAGGTGAACAGAGACATTCGGTGATAGGAAAGGCTACTAACATTTACAGCCCTACTTCTACAAACCTACCCTAAACCAACCTAACCTAATCTAACCTAACCTAACCTAACCTAATCTAACCTAACCTAAGCTAATCTAACATAACCTAACCTAACTAACTCCTGGATACCTATTTACTGCTAGGTGAACAGAGGCATTCGGTGATAGGAAAGTCTACTAACATTTACAGCCCTACTTCTACAAACCTACCCTAAACCAACCTAACCTAATCTAACCTAACCTAACCTAACCAAACCTAATCTAACCTAACCTAATCTAACCTAAGCTAATCTAACATAACCTAACCTAACTAACTCCTGGATACCTATTTACTGCTAGGTGAACAGAGGCATTCGGTGATAGGAAAGGCTACCAACAATTACAGCCCTACTTCTACAAACCTACCCTAAACCAACCTAACCTAATCTAACCTAATCTAACCTAACCTAATCTAACCTAAGCTAATCTAACATAACCTAACCTAACTAACTCCTGGATACCTATTTACTGCTAGGTGAACAGAAACATTCGGTGATAGGAAGCGCTACCAACAATTACAGCCCTATTTCTATTTCTACAAACCTAGCCTATTTCCTAGCCTAAACTAACTTAACCTAATCTAACCTAACCTAACTAATTCCTGGATACTTACTTACTGCTAGGTGAACAGAGGCATTCGGTGATAGGAAACACTACCAACAACTACAGCCCTTTTTCCATTTCTATTTCTACAAACCTAGTCTATTTCCTAGTCTGAACTAACCTAACCTAACCTAACCTCACCTAACCTAACCTCACCTCACCTCACCTCACCTTACCTTTCCTCACCTAACATAATCTCACCTCACCTCACCTCACCGAATCTCACCTAACCTAACCTAACCTAACCTCACCTCACCTCACCTCACCTCACCTCACCTCACCTTTCCTCACTTAACATAATCTCACCTCACCTCACCAAAACCTCACCTCACCAAACCTCACTTCACCTCACCTCACCTAACCTAAACCTCACCTAACCTAACCTCACCTCACCTAACCTAACTATCTCCTGGATACTTACTTACTGCTAGGTGAACAGAGGCATTCGGTGATAGGAAACGCTACCAAGAATTACATCCCTTTTTCTATTTCTATTTCTACAAACCTAGCCTATTTCCTAGCCAAAACTAACCTAACCTAATCTAACCTTACCTAACCTAACCTAACTAACTCCTGATCAACCAGGCTGTGACTCATACGTCAGGTTGCGAGCAGCCGCGTCTAACAGCCTTGTTGATCAGTCCAGCAACCATGAGGCCTGGTCGACGACCGGGCCGCGGGGACGCTAAGCCCCGAAAGCACCTCAAGGAAGCATCTCAAGGTACTCCTGGATACCTATTTACTGCTAGGTGAACAGAGGCATTCGATGATAGGAAAGATTACCAACAATTACAGCCCTTTTTCTATTTCTATTTCTACAAACCTAGTCTATTTCCTAGCCTAAACTAACCTAACCTAATCTAACCTAACCTAACTAACTCTTGGATACCTATTTACTGCTAGGTGAACAGAGGCATTCGATGATAGGAAAGATTACCAACAATTACAGCCCTTTTTCTATTTCTATTTCTACAAACCTAGTCTATTTCCTAGCCTAAACTAACCTAACCTAATCTAACCTAACCTAACTAACTCTTGGATACCTATTTACTGCTAGGTGAACAGAGGCATTCGGTGATAGGAAACGCTACCAACAATTACAGCCCTATTTCTATTTCTACAAATCTAGCCTATTTCCTAGCCTAACCTAATCTAATCTAATTAACTCCTGGATACTTACTTACTGCTAGGGTGAACAGAGGCATTCGGTGATAGGAAACGCTACCAACATTTACAGCCCCTTTTCTATTTCTATTTTTACAAACCTAGCCTATTTCCTAGCCAAAACTAACCTAACCTAATCTAACCTTACCTAATCTAACCTTACCTAACTTAACTAACTCCTGATCAACCAGGCTGTGACTCATACGTCAGGTTGCGAGCAGCCGCGTCTAACAGCCTTGTTGATCAGTCCAGCAACCATGAGGCCTGGTCGACGACCGGGCCGCGGAGACGCTAAGCCCCGAAAGCACCTCAAGGTACTCCTGGATACCTATTTACTGCTAGGTGAACAGAGGCATTCGGTGATAGGAAACGCTACCAACAATTACAGCCCTATTTCTATTTCTACAAACGTAGCCTATTTCCTAGCCTAAATTAACCTAAAAAACCTAAAAATGTGTGTATATATATATATATATATATATATATATATATATATATATATATATGTCGTACCTAGTAGCCAGAACGCACTTCTCTGCCTACTATTCAAGGCCCGATTTGCCTAATAAGCTAAGTTTTCATGAGTTAATTGTTTTTCGACTACCTAACCTACCTAACCTAACCTAACCTAACTTTTTCGGCCACCTAACCTAACCTAACCTATTAAGATAGGTTAGTTTAGGTTAGGTAGGGTTGGTTAGGTTCGGTCATATATCTACGTTAATTTTAACTCCAATAAAAAAAATTGACTTCATACACAATGAAATGGGTAGCTTTATCATTTCATAAGAAAAAAAATAGAGAAAATATATTAATTCAGGAAAACTTGGCTTATTAGGCAAATCGGGCCTTGCATAGTAGGCTGAGAAGTGAGTTCTGGCTACTAGGTACGACATATATATATATGTATATATATATATATATATATATATATATATATATATATATATATATATATATATATATATATATATATATATATATATATATACGAGGAGGAGGAGGTCGTTTGTGTTCGGTGTGGGAAGGACTGCCACTCTCGGATTGGCCTCATCAGTCACACCAGACGCTGCACCAGGATTGACAACTAGGGCGCAACTCCATAGTCTCCCGAGACTGAAGGATGCCTACTACTACTATATATATATATATATATATATATATATATATATATATATATATATATATATATATATATATATATATATATATCAGTCGGTGGAATAATACAAATATTACACCTAACCAACCACAAAATAACCAACCTTAACTGTACCTTACCAACATACCCTAACCAATCAACCCTAACCAACCTAAGCTTACATATTATCTAAATTGCTTATTAAACCATAATTATGCTTGTATTCTAACCTCAAATTCTAACCTAATTCTAATTCTAACCTAATTCTAATTCTAACCAACCTAACCAACCAACCAACCTAACCAACCAACCTAATCAACCAACCAACCTAACCAACCAACCTAACCAACCAATCTAACCAACCAACCTAACCTAACCTAACCTAACCAACCAACCTAACCAATCTAGCCTAACCAACCTAACCTAACCAACCTAACCTAACCAACCTAACCTAACCTAACAAACCTAACCTAACCTAACCAACCTAACCTAACCTAACCAACCAACCAACCTAAGCAACCAACCTAACCAACCTAAGCAACCAACCTAACCAACCTAAGCAACCAACCTAACCAACCTAAGCAACCAACCTAACCAACCTAAGCAACCTAACCAGCCTTAGCAACCTAACCAACCTAAGCAACCTAAGCAACCTAACCTAATCAACCAACCTAACCTAATCAACCTAAGCAACCTAACCTAACCAACCTAACCTAACCAACCTAACCTAAGCAACCTAACCTAACCAACCAACCTACTTAACCTAACCTAACCTCCCTTCTTATTATCTGACACGAACCTTCGGTTCGTGTCAGAGTCCATGAGTGTCCGTGTGCGTGTCCGTGTGAGTGTCTGTGTCCGTGTATCCATGGGGTTTTGGGTCCAGGAAGCTATTTGTGTCGACCCAAATTGCCTCCCTTCTCCCCACCTGAAATCCAGGTGGATTGAAAGACCTGCCCGAGGTCAGTGGATCCAGGTATCCGTCCGTGGCCCCCCGGACTTCAACCCTTCCCCACATTCCAAGGAGTCGGTCAATCAATCTTCGGCTATCCAGAGAATCTATCGAAACTGATGCTCCTACAGGAGGGGACACACAGAGAAATCTGTGCCCTGTACTTGCAACCGTTCCGACAGGCTCGAACGCAGGTCTATCCGGATTAGGAACTTGTTCTATCCGACTAGGCCACGCTGGAGTTGCCTTCTGAATCAAATTTGGCACTTGTATTTATATCTCATACCAAGGTTAGTTAGTGTCTATTTATCAACAGTTGCAATGATTGAGATGTGAAGTTGTTAATTTGTGTTGACAGTTAGAAAGACCTGACAGCTTTATTTGATAAGGTTGCAGTCCCGTGAGGCAGTTTTATGAATGAATATTGGAGAATTTAGGCTAACTGACATGTGTGTGTGTGTGTGTGTGTTTAAAAGTATGTATTAATTAATAATTAGTGTGGTGTTTCCAAATGAGTTTGTGAATGGTAAACAAGCAATGCAATATCCAATATGTGCTATTTTAGGCCTCGTTCTGTAAAATACATGTTTTACTAGGGAAGGAAAATCCGGTTTGTTTTTTTCCCTCGTTTTATTTCAGGAATAAATAGCACATAGGCGAAGGACCGAAGGTTTTGGCTGGTTAAATATAGCGTTGTGGCCGCCATTTTCTGTGTTGGGCGGGGGGGGGGGGAGGGGGTGGGGGATGGAGGGGGCGGTATGGGGGATAGGGGGTGGGTTAGTTGGTGGGGGAGAGGGGCCCTGAGGAGCTACCTTGGGAGGTGTTGTTGGTGGGGGGGGGGGGTTGGTGGGGGAGGGGGCAGGGGGAGAGGGGCCTTGAGGAGCTACCTTGGGAGGTGTTGTTGGTGGGGGAGGGGGCAGGGGGAGAGGGGCCCTGAGGAGCTACCTTGGGAGGTGTTGTTGGTGGGGGAGGGGGCAGGGGGAGAGGGGCCCTGAGGAGCTACCTTGGGAGGTGTTGTTGGTGGGGGAGAGGGGCCCTGAGGAGCTACCTTGGGAGGTGTTGTTGGTGGTGGGGGGGGGGTTGGTGGGGGAGGGGGCAGGGGGGAGAGGGGCCCTGAGGAGCTACCTTGGGAGGTGTTGTTGGTGGTGGGGGGGGGGTTGTCAGTTAGGTATTTCAATTTAATATTGTAAGATAGGTTATATAGGGCGAGGTGTTGAGGAAGGAATAAGAAAAGTGTTTGGGACTGAGTTGAGTGTATTAGTTGTTGTGATTGATGTTAGCAGGAAGGTAGGTGGTTGAAATGTGTAAAGATTTGTTAATGAGATCATTTGGTTAATAATGTAGGAATTAAGGGTAAGTGATCACTGGAGATAGATATTCAACAGTATATTAAGAGGCCAAGTTTTAGCAGGTAGGTAGGCCGGCCGGCCGGCAGAGAGAGACAATGGACTGACAAACAGGTAGACGTTTTCTTCATGGATGGTAAACTATTATTAAAATGGCATGTACACATTTCCATGTGCGACATTCTTGTACACACACACACACACACACACACACACACACACACACACACACACACACACACACACACACACACACACACACACACTGACCCACAGAGACTGCCCAAATATGTATACTAACAGCAGCAGCAGTTGGTGTTCCCAGGCAGGTCACCCATCCAAGTACTAACCAAAGTCAACGGTGTTTAACCTGACAGATGTATGGGAGGAGACGCAGTGTTCTCAAGGTGATAGGTAGGTAGGTAGTATGGCCGTTGCTATTGTATACAAGTAGTAAGTAATCACATGTGAGTGAGTGAGTGAGTGAGTCAGGATACTGGTAACTGCGGCGGGCAGGCAGGCGGAGGATACTCACACATAGCAGCCAATTCTCCATTAATGATAGTACTTATTGCAACTATTTAGTCAAATTAACCAACAACAAATGGACTACTACTACTACTACTACTGTTGCTCCAAAATAGAAATGTTGGGATGCCACCGCTGCCATTGATCTCGCACAAGTTGCTGCTGACAAATGACTCATCTTAGGCCTTGCATATGCTCTCTTAGGCTTCATTTAGTCAATAATTGTAACATCATTGAGTCGGGGGACAGGCAGACAGGCACTTTATACATGTTAGGCTTATAGTGGTCTCCAACACCCACCACCCCACAAGGTCCAACTAGTGACTAACCCTCACTCACTCACCACGCCCCAAGTAGCTAGCTTACTAACTCCTGGATACCTATTTACTGCTAGGTGAACAGAGACATTCGGTGATAGGAAAGGCTACCAACAACTACAGCCCTTTTTCTATTTCTATTTCTATTTCTACAAACCTAGTCTATTTCCTAGTCTAAACTAACCTAACCTAACCTCACCTAACCTAACCCAACCTAACCTAAGCTAATCTAACATAACCTAACCTAACTAACTCCTGGATACCTATTTACTGCTAGGTGAACAGAGACATTCGGTGATAGGAAAGGCTACTAACAATTACAGCCCTACTTCTACAAACCTACCCTAAACCAACCTAACCTAATCTAACCTAACCTAACCTAATCTAACCTAACCTAAGCTAATCTAACATAACCTAACCTAACTAACTCCTGGATACCTATTTACTGCTAGGTGAACAGAGACATTCGGTGATAGGAAAGGCTACTAACATTTACAGCCCTACTTCTACAAACCTACCCTAAACCAACCTAACCTAATCTAACCTAACCTAACCTAACCTAATCTAACCTAACCTAAGCTAATCTAACATAACCTAACCTAACTAACTCCTGGATACCTATTTACTGCTAGGTGAACAGAGGCATTCGGTGATAGGAAAGGCTACTAACATTTACAGCCCTACTTCTACAAACCTACCCTAAACCAACCTAACCTAATCTAACCTAACCTAACCTAACCAAACCTAATCTAACCTAACCTAATCTAACCTAAGCTAATCTAACATAACCTAACCTAACTAACTCCTGGATACCTATTTACTGCTAGGTGAACAGAGGCATTCGGTGATAGGAAAGGCTACCAACAATTACAGCCCTACTTCTACAAACCTACCCTAAACCAACCTAACCTAATCCAACCTAACCTAATCTAACCTAATCTAACCTAACCTAATCTAACCTAAGCTAATCTAACATAACCTAACCTAACTAACTCCTGGATACCTATTTACTGCTAGGTGAACAGAAACATTCGGTGATAGGAAGCGCTACCAACAATTACAGCCCTATTTCTATTTCTACAAACCTAGCCTATTTCCTAGCCTAAACTAACTTAACCTAATCTAACCTAACCTAACTAATTCCTGGATACTTACTTACTGCTAGGTGAACAGAGGCATTCGGTGATAGGAAACACTACCAACAACTACAGCCCTTTTTCCATTTCTATTTCTACAAACCTAGTCTATTTCCTAGTCTGAACTAACCTAACCTAACCTAACCTCACCTAACCTAACCTCACCTCACCTCACCTCACCTTACCTTTCCTCACCTAACATAATCTCACCTCACCTCACCTCACCGAATCTCACCTAACCTAACCTAACCTAACCTCACCTCACCTCACCTCACCTCACCTCACCTCACCTCACCTCACCTCACCTCACCTCACCTTTCCTCACTTAACATAATCTCACCTCACCTCACCAAAACCTCACCTCACCAAACCTCACTTCACCTCACCTCACCTAACCTAAACCTCACCTAACCTAACCTCACCTAACCTCACCTCACCTAACCTAACTATCTCCTGGATACTTACTTACTGCTAGGTGAACAGAGGCATTCGGTGATAGGAAACGCTACCAAGAATTACATCCCTTTTTCTATTTCTATTTCTACAAACCTAGCCTATTTCCTAGCCAAAACTAACCTAACCTAATCTAACCTTACCTAACCTAACCTAACTAACTCCTGATCAACCAGGCTGTGACTCATACGTCAGGTTGCGAGCAGCCGCGTCTAACAGCCTTGTTGATCAGTCCAGCAACCATGAGGCCTGGTCGACGACCGGGCCGCGGGGACGCTAAGCCCCGAAAGCACCTCAAGGAAGCATCTCAAGGTACTCCTGGATACCTATTTACTGCTAGGTGAACAGAGGCATTCGATGATAGGAAAGATTACCAACAATTACAGCCCTTTTTCTATTTCTATTTCTACAAACCTAGTCTATTTCCTAGCCTAAACTAACCTAACCTAATCTAACCTAACCTAACTAACTCTTGGATACCTATTTACTGCTAGGTGAACAGAGGCATTCGATGATAGGAAAGATTACCAACAATTACAGCCCTTTTTCTATTTCTATTTCTACAAACCTAGTCTATTTCCTAGCCTAAACTAACCTAACCTAATCTAACCTAACCTAACTAACTCTTGGATACCTATTTACTGCTAGGTGAACAGAGGCATTCGGTGATAGGAAACGCTACCAACAATTACAGCCCTATTTCTATTTCTACAAATCTAGCCTATTTCCTAGCCTAACCTAATCTAATCTAATTAACTCCTGGATACTAACTTACTGCTAGGGTGAACAGAGGCATTCGGTGATAGGAAACGCTACCAACATTTACAGCCCCTTTTCTATTTCTATTTTTACAAACCTAGCCTATTTCCTAGCCAAAACTAACCTAACCTAATCTAACCTTACCTAATCTAACCTTACCTAACTTAACTAACTCCTGATCAACCAGGCTGTGACTCATACGTCAGGTTGCGAGCAGCCGCGTCTAACAGCCTTGTTGATCAGTCCAGCAACCATGAGGCCTGGTCGACGACCGGGCCGCGGAGACGCTAAGCCCCGAAAGCACCTCAAGGTACTCCTGGATACCTATTTACTGCTAGGTGAACAGAGGCATTCGGTGATAGGAAACGCTACCAACAATTACAGCCCTATTTCTATTTCTACAAACGTAGCCTATTTCCTAGCCTAAATTAACCTAAAAAACCTAAAAATGTGTGTATATATATATATATATATATATATATATATATATATATATATATATATATATATATATATATATATATATATACGAGGAGGAGGAGGTCGTTTGTGTTCGGTGTGGGAAGGACTGCCACTCTCGGATTGGCCTCATCAGTCACACCAGACGCTGCACCAGGATTGACAACTAGGGCGCAACTCCATAGTCTCCCGAGACTGAAGGATGCCTACTACTACTATATATATATATATATATATATATATATATATATATATATATATATATATATATCAGTCGGTGGAATAATACAAATATTACACCTAACCAACCACAAAATAACCAACCTTAACTGTACCTTACCAACATACCCTAACCAATCAACCCTAACCAACCTAAGCTTACATATTATCTAAATTGCTTATTAAACCATAATTATGCTTGTATTCTAACCTCAAATTCTAACCTAATTCTAATTCTAACCTAATTCTAATTCTAACCAACCTAACCAACCAACCAACCTAACCAACCAACCTAATCAACCAACCTAAGCAACCTAACCTAACCATCCAACCCAACCCAACCTAACCAACCTAACCTAACCAACCTAACCTAACCTAACCAACCAACCAACCAACCAACCTAACCAACCAACCTAACCAACCAATCTAACCAACCAACCTAACCTAACCTAACCTAACCAACCAACCTAACCAATCTAGCCTAACCAACCTAACCTAACCAACCTAACCTAACCAACCTAACCTAACCTAACAAACCTAACCTAACCTAACCAACCTAACCTAACCTAACCAACCAACCAACCTAAGCAACCAACCTAACCAACCTAAGCAACCAACCTAACCAACCTAAGCAACCAACCTAACCAACCTAAGCAACCAACCTAAGCAACCTAACCAGCCTTAGCAACCTAACCAACCTAAGCAACCTAAGCAACCTAACCTAATCAACCAACCTAACCTAATCAACCTAAGCAACCTAACCTAACCAACCTAACCTAACCAACCTAACCTAAGCAACCTAACCTAACCAACCAACCTACTTAACCTAACCTAACCTCCCTTCTTATTATCTGACACGAACCTTCGGTTCGTGTCAGAGTCCATGAGTGTCCGTGTGCGTGTCCGTGTGAGTGTCTGTGTCCGTGTATCCATGGGGTTTTGGGTCCAGGAAGCTATTTGTGTCGACCCAAATTGCCTCCCTTCTCCCCACCTGAAATCCAGGTGGATTGAAAGACCTGCCCGAGGTCAGTGGATCCAGGTATCCGTCCGTGGCCCCCCGGACTTCAACCCTTCCCCACATTCCAAGGAGTCGGTCAATCAATCTTCGGCTATCCAGAGAATCTATCGAAACTGATGCTCCTACAGGAGGGGACACGCAGAGAAATCTGTGCCCTGTACTTGCAACCGTTCCGACAGGCTCGAACGCAGGTCTATCCGGATTAGGAACTTGTTCTATCCGACTAGGCCACGCTGGAGTTGCCTTCTGAATCAAATTTGGCACTTGTATTTATATCTCATACCAAGGTTAGTTAGTGTCTATTTATCAACAGTTGCAATGATTGAGATGTGAAGTTGTTAATTTGTGTTGACAGTTAGAAAGACCTGACAGCTTTATTTTATAAGGTTGCAGTCCCGTGAGGCAGTTTTATGAATGAATATTGGAGAATTTAGGCTAACTGACATGTGTGTGTGTGTGTGTGTGTGTGTTTAAAAGTATGTATTAATTAATAATTAGTGTGGTGTTTCCAAATGAGTTTGTGAATGGTAAACAAGCAATGCAATATCCAATATGTGCTATTTTAGGCCTCGTTCTGTAAAATACATGTTTTACTAGGGAAGGAAAATCCGGTTTGTTTTTTTCCCTCGTTTTATTTCAGGAATAAATAGCACATAGGCGAAGAAACGAAGGTTTTGGCTGGTTAAATATAGCGTTGTGGCCGCCATTTTCTGTGTTGGGCGGGGGGGGGGGGGGGGGAGGGGGGTGGGGGATGGAGGGGGCGGTATGGGGGATAGGGGGTGGGTTAGTTGGTGGGGGAGAGGGGCCCTGAGGAGCTACCTTGGGAGGTGTTGTTGGTGGGGGGGGGGGGTTGGTGGGGGAGGGGGCAGGGGGAGAGGGGCCTTGAGGAGCTACCTTGGGAGGTGTTGTTGGTGGGGGAGGGGGCAGGGGGAGAGGGGCCCTGAGGAGCTACCTTGGGAGGTGTTGTTGGTGGGGGAGGGGGCAGGGGGAGAGGGGCCCTGAGGAGCTACCTTGGGAGGTGTTGTTGGTGGGGGAGGGGGCAGGGGGAGAGGGGCCCTGAGGAGCTACCTTGGGAGGTGTTGTTGGTGGGGGAGGGGGCAGGGGGAGAGGGGCCCTGAGGAGCTACCTTGGGAGGTGTTGTTGGTGGTGGGGGGGGGGGGTTGGTGGGGGAGGGGGCAGGGGGGAGAGGGGCCCTGAGGAGCTACCTTGGGAGGTGTTGTTGGTGGTGGGGGGGGGGTTGTCAGTTAGGTATTTCAATTTAATATTGTAAGATAGGTTATATAGGGCGAGGTGTTGAGGAAGGAATAAGAAAAGTGTTTGGGACTGAGTTGAGTGTATTAGTTGTTGTGATTGATGTTAGCAGGAAGGTAGGTGGTTGAAATGTGTAAAGATTTGTTAATGAGATCATTTGGTTAATAATGTAGGAATTAAGGGTAAGTGATCACTGGAGATAGATATTCAACAGTATATTAAGAGGCCAAGTTTTAGCAGGTAGGTAGGCCGGCCGGCCGGCAGAGAGAGACAATGGACTGACAAACAGGTAGACGTTTTCTTCATGGATGGTAAACTATTATTAAAATGGCATGTACACATTTCCATGTGCGACATTCTTGTACACACACACACACACACACACACACACACACACACACACACACACACACACACACACACACACACACACACACACACACACACACACACACACACTGACCCACAGAGACTGCCCAAATATGTATACTAACAGCAGCAGCAGTTGGTGTTCCCAGGCAGGTCACCCATCCAAGTACTAACCAAAGTCAACGGTGTTTAACCTGACAGATGTATGGGAGGAGACGCAGTGTTCTCAAGGTGATAGGTAGGTAGGTAGTATGGCCGTTGCTATTGTATACAAGTAGTAAGTAATCACATGTGAGTGAGTGAGTGAGTGAGTCAGGATACTGGTAACTGCGGCGGGCAGGCAGGCGGAGGATACTCACACATAGCAGCCAATTCTCCATTAATGATAGTACTTATTGCAACTATTTAGTCAAATTAACCAACAACAAATGGACTACTACTACTACTACTACTGTTGCTCCAAAATAGAAATGTTGGGATGCCACCGCTGCCATTGATCTCGCACAAGTTGCTGCTGACAAATGACTCATCTTAGGCCTTGCATATGCTCTCTTAGGCTTCATTTAGTCAATAATTGTAACATCATTGAGTCGGGGGACAGGCAGACAGGCACTTTATACATGTTAGGCTTATAGTGGTCTCCAACACCCACCACCCCACAAGGTCCAACTAGTGACTAACCCTCACTCACTCACCACGCCCCAAGTAGCTAGCTTACTAACTCCTGGATACCTATTTACTGCTAGGTGAACAGAGACATTCGGTGATAGGAAAGGCTACCAACAACTACAGCCCTTTTTCTATTTCTATTTCTACAAACCTAGTCTATTTCCTAGTCTAAACTAACCTAACCTAACCTCACCTAACCTAACCCAACCTAACCTAAGCTAATCTAACATAACCTAACCTAACTAACTCCTGGATACCTATTTACTGCTAGGTGAACAGAGACATTCGGTGATAGGAAAGGCTACTAACAATTACAGCCCTACTTCTACAAACCTACCCTAAACCAACCTAACCTAATCTAACCTAACCTAACCTAACCTAACCTAACCTAACCTAATCTAACCTAACCTAAGCTAATCTAACATAACCTAACCTAACTAACTCCTGGATACCTATTTAATGCTACGTGAACAGAGACATTCGGTGATAGGAAAGGCTACTAACATTTACAGCCCTACTTCTACAAACCTACCCTAAACCAACCTAACCTAATCTAACCTAACCTAACCTAACCTAATCTAACCTAACCTAAGCTAATCTAACATAACCTAACCTAACTAACTCCTGGATACCTATTTACTGCTAGGTGAACAGAGGCATTCGGTGATAGGAAAAGCTACTAACATTTACAGCCCTACTTCTACAAACCTACCCTAAACCAACCTAACCTAATCTAACCTAACCTAACCTAACCTAATCTAACCTAACCTAACCTAACCTAACCTAAGCTAATCTAACATAACCTAACCTAACTAACTCCTGGATACCTATTTACTGCTAAGTGAACAGAGGCATTCGGTGATAGGAAAGGCTACCAACAATTACAGCCCTACTTCTACAAACCTACCCTAAACCAACCTAACCTAATCTAACCTAACCTAATCTAAACTAACCTAACCTAATCTAACCTAAGCTAATCTAACATAACCTAACCTAACTAACTCCTGGATTCCTATATACTGCTAGGTGAACAGAAACATTCGGTGATAGGAAGCGCTACCAACAATTACAGCCCTATTTCTATTTCTACAAACCTAGCCTATTTCCTAGCCTAAACTAACTTAACCTAATCTAACCTAACCTAACTAATTCCTGGATACTTACTTACTGCTAGGTGAACAGAGGCATTCGGTGATAGGAAACACTACCAACAACTACAGCCCTTTTTCCATTTCTATTTCTACAAACCTAGTCTAGTTCCTAGTCTGAACTAACCTAACCTAACCTAACCTCACCTAACCTAACCTCACCTCACCTCACCTTACCTCACCTCGCCTTACCTTTCCTCACCTAACATAATCTCACCTCACCTCACCTCACCTCACCGAACCTCACCCAACCTAACCTAACCTCACCTAACCTCACCTCACCTCACCTCACCTCACCTCACCTTTCCTCACTTAACATAATCTCACCTCACCTCACCTTTCCTCACTTAACATAATCTCACCTCACCTCACCAAAACCTCACCTCACCAAACCTCATTTCACCTCACCTAATCTAACCTCACCTAACCTCACCTCACCTAACCTAACTAACTCCTGGATACTTACTTACTGCTAGGTGAACAGAGGGATTCGGTGATAGGAAACGTTACCAACAATTACATCCCTTTTTCTATTTCTATTTCTACAAACCTAGCCTATTTCCTAGCAAAAACTAACCTAACCTAATCTAACCTTACCTAACCTAACCTAACTAACTCCTGATCAACCAGGCTGTGACTCATACGTCAGGTTGCGAGCAGCCGCGTCTAACAGCCTTGTTGATCAGTCCAGCAACCATGAGGACTGGTCGACGACCGGGCCGCGGGGACGCTATGCCCCGAAAGCACCTCAAGGAAGCATCTCAAGGTACTCCTGGATACCTATTTACTGCTAGGTGAACAGAGGCATTCGATGATAGGAAAGATTACCAACAATTACAGCCCTTTTTCTATTTCTATTTCTACAAACCTAGTCTATTTCCTAGCCTAAACTAACCTAACCTAATCTAACCTAACCTAACTAACTCTTGGATACCTATTTACTGCTAGGTGAACAGAGGCATTCGGTGATAGGAAACGCTACCAACAATTACAGCCCTATTTCTATTTCTACAAACCTAACCTATTTCCTAGCAATAACTAACCTAACCTAATCTAACCTAACCTAAATTAACTTAACCTAACCTTATCTAAACTAACCTAACTAACTAACTTCTGGATACCTATTTACTGCTAGGTGAATAGAGGCATTCGGTGATAGGAAACGCTACCTACAATTACAGCCCTCTTTCTATTGCTATTTCTACAAACATAGCCCATTTCCTAGCTTAAAATAACCTAACCTAACCTAACCCTCCAAACCTAGCTTATTTCCTAGCCAAAACTAACCTAACCTAACCAACTCCTGGATACCTATTTACTGCTAGGTGAACAGAGGCATTCGGTGATAAGAAACGTTACCTAAAATTCAAGCAATTTTTTTTGTCTATTTTTTTATTGTTTTTAAATAATTTATAATTTATACATGATTCATTTTTTATAATGTTTTTACCTATTTCTATTTCTACAAACGTAGCCTATTTCCAAGCCTAAATTAACCTAAAAATGTGTGTATATATATATATATATATATATATATATATATATATATATATATATATATATATATATTAGTATATTTTGGTAGCAGTCTTTCCTGTAGACATATTTTATTAAATATGACCGAAAAAGTAAGATTAATAATTCTAACACGAATTTTCTCAATCTTTCGTACATTATGCTTCACTGTTGGAGGTAAATCAAAATATAGGCAAGACAACAACATCTCTTTCTAGGCGTTTAACGATGCATAAGCAACAGGGCTCCATTAAGGAACATATAATCTCTTCCCATAACCAAACCATCGCCAGAGAAATCCTAGTAAACAACACAGAAATCATCGATAGATACAGCGATAGCAGGCGGCTTGACGTTTGCGAGGCACTACACATCAAGAAGTCAACACCAGCAATCAACAGCCAATTATTGCACAACTATATTCTACCCACCTCAAGACTCCGCTCCAATATAGAAGCATCAAGAAATATGGACCAATAGGCTTTCTAC
>NW_027189166.1:961175-994434 GCF_040958095.1 Procambarus clarkii
TCTCTCTCTCTCTCTCTCTCTCTCTCTCTCTCTCTCTCTCTCTCTCTCTCTCTCTCTCTCTCTCTCTCTCTCTCTCTCTCTCTCTCTCTCTCTCTCCTGTCTCTCTCTCTCTCTCTCTCTCCTGTCTCTCTCTCTCTCTCTCTCCTGTCTCTCTCTCTCTCTCTCCTGTCTCTCTCTCTCTCTCTCTCTCTCTCTCTCTCTCTCTCTCTCTCTCTCTCTCTCTCTCTCTCTCTCTCTCTCTCTCTCTCTCTCTCTCTCTCTCTCTCTCTCTCTCTCTCTCTCTCTCTTAATGGCTTGGCGCTTTCTCCTAATAGCTTCCCTCCCTTCCCCCCCTGATACTCAGTAGTCAAAAGGACCTTGCAATTATCTTCGTATAGTCGTACTGGATTAGGGCTCTCCTGTTAATTACCTAATCCTTGTATGCTGTATGGTCATACTTATCCTTATATGCTGTATGGTCATACTTATAAGTATATTGGGGAGAGATACAAGTATAAGGTGGATATGTAGAAGTATATGGCAGGAATAGGTCCTCCTTAAGTGGCCTTCGCCAAATTATATATCGTCGTAGATCTGTCCGCCGTAGGCCGAGCAGGAGGCCGAGCCGCAGGCCGAGCCGTAGGCCGAGCCGCAGGCCGAGCCGTTGGCCGAGCCGCAGGCCGAGCCCTAGGCCGAGCCGCAGGCCGAGCCGCAGGCCGAGCCGCAGGCCGAGCCCTAGGCCGAGCCGCAGGCCGAGCCCTAGGCCGAGCCGCAGGCCGAGCCCTAGGCCGAGCCCTAGGCCGAGCTGCAGGCCGAGCCCTAGGCCGAGCCGCAGGCCGAACCCTAGGCCGAGCCGCAGGCCGAGCCATATCACATTTTGTTTCAAATATTGTACACTTCTACATGATTCCCTGCCCTGCAGCCAGTGTCCAGGAGTAATGCGTTGAATTTACGTTAATAGCGTTGAATTTACGTTAATAGCGTTGAATTTACGTTAATAGCGTTGAATTTACGTTAATAGCGTTGAATTTACGTTAATAGCGTTGAATTTACGTTAATAGCGTTGAATTTACGTTAATAGCGTTGAATTTACGTTAATAGCGTTGAATTTACGTTAATAGCGTTGAATTTACGTTAATTTCATGTTGTAGGAGAAGCCTTGAGGAGCACTTGACATCTCAGAGCCCAACAACAATCAAGGTATTGTGATCCTGCATCACACATTAGTGCTCAGCACCATGATAATGGACCCACACAAACTTTGATAAAGCTCTCAATGGTATATTGACCAACGTCATGGAACGAGTAAAATTTATTTTATCTCGGAATTTTTCTTTATGCAGATTTGAATGCAAAACTTAACACCAAAAGAAAAAACAAAATGTTTGTTAAATATTTTTATCCGGGAAATTAAAAAATCTAGTTTAATTTGTCTGCTCATCATGGTATGTGTGTAAATGTCTGTGTGTCTCTCACTGTGTGTGTACATGTCTGTGTGTCTCTCACTGTGTGTGTACATGTCTGTGTGTCTCTCACTATGTGTGTACATGTCTGTGTGTCTCTCACTGTGTGTGTACATGTCTGTGTGTCTCTCACTATGTGTGTACATGTCTGTGTGTCTCTCACTGTGTGTGTACATGTCTGTGTGTCTCTCACTGTGTGTGTACATGTCTGTGTGTCTCTCACTATGTGTGTATATGTCTGTGTGTCTCTCACTGTGTGTGTACATGTCTGTGTGTCTCTCACTATGTGTGTACATGTCTGTGTGTCTCTCACTATGTGTGTATATGTCTGTGTGACTCTCACTATGTGTGTATATGTCTGTGTGTCTCTCACTGTGTGTGTACATGTCTGTGTGTCTCTCACTATGTGTGTACATGTCTGTGTGTCTCTCACTGTGTGTGTACATGTCTGTGTGTCTCTCACTATGTGTGTATATGTCTGTGTGTCTCTCACTGTGTGTGTACATGTCTGTGTGTCTCTCACTATGTGTGTACATGTCTGTGTGTCTCTCACTATGTGTGTATATGTCTGTGTGACTCTCACTATGTGTGTATATGTCTGTGTGTCTCTCACTGTGTGTGTACATGTCTGTGTGTCTCTCACTATGTGTGTACATGTCTGTGTGTCTCTCACTATGTGTGTATATGTCTGTGTGTCTCTCACTGTGTGTGTACATGTCTGTGTGTCTCTCACTATGTGTGTACATGTCTGTGTGTCTCTCACTATGTGTGTACATGTCTGTGTGTCTCTCACTATGTGTGTACATGTCTGTGTGTCTCTCACTATGTGTGTATATGTCTGTGTGTCTCTCACTGTGTGTGTACATGTCTGTGTGTCTCTCACTATGTGTGTACATGTCTGTGTGTCTCTCACTATGTGTGTACATGTCTGTGTGTCTCTCACTATGTGTGTACATGTCTGTGTGTCTCTCACTATGTGTGTATATGTCTGTGTGTCTCTCACTATGTGTGTACATGTCTGTGTGTCTCTCACTATGTGTGTACATGTCTGTGTGTCTCTCACTATGTGTGTACATGTCTGTGTGTCTCTCACTATGTGTGTACATGTCTGTGTGTCTCTCACTGTGTGTGTATATGTCTGTGTGTCTCTCACTATGTGTGTACATGTCTGTGTGTCTCTCACTATGTGTGTACATGTCTCTGTGTCTCTCACTATGTGTGTACATGTCTGTGTGTCTCTCACTATGTGTGTACATGTCTGTGTGTCTCTCACTATGTGTGTACATGTCTGTGTGTCTCTCACTATGTGTGTACATGTCTGTGTGTCTCTCACTATGTGTGTATATGTCTGTGTGTCTCTCACTATGTGTGTACATGTCTGTGTGTCTCTCACTATGTGTGTATATGTCTGTGTGTCTCTCACTATGTGTGTACATGTCTGTGTGTCTCTCACTATGTGTGTATATGTCTGTGTGTCTCTCACTATGTGTGTACATGTCTGTGTGTCTCTCACTATGTGTGTATATGTCTGTGTGTCTCTCACTATGTGTGTATATGTCTGTGTGTCTCTCACTATGTGTGTATATGTCTGTGTGTCTCTCACTATGTGTGTACATGTCTGTGTGTCTCTCACTATGTGTGTATATGTCTGTGTGTCTCTCACTATGTGTGTATATGTCTGTGTGTCTCTCACTATGTGTGTACATGTCTGTGTGTCTCTCACTATGTGTGTATATGTCTGTGTGTCTCTCACTATGTGTGTACATGTCTGTGTGTCTCTCACTGTGTGTGTACATGTCTGTGTGACTCTCACTATGTGTGTATATGTCTGTGTGTCTCTCACTATGTGTGTACATGTCTGTGTGTCTCTCACTATGTGTGTATATGTCTGTGTGTCTCTCACTATGTGTGTATATGTCTGTGTGTCTCTCACTATGTGTGTATATGTCTGTGTGTCTCTCACTATGTGTGTATATGTCTGTGTGTCTCTCACTGTGTGTGTATATGTCTGTGTGTCTCTCACTATGTGTGTACATGTCTGTGTGTCTCTCACTATGTGTGTATATGTCTGTGTGTCTCTCACTATGTGTGTATATGTCTGTGTGTCTCTCACTATGTGTGTATATGTCTGTGTGTCTCTCACTATGTGTGTATATGTCTGTGTGTCTCTCACTATGTGTGTATATGTCTGTGTGTCTCTCACTATGTGTGTATATGTATGCCAATGATGCAGAATAATCACACAAAACACACGTGATTCGGTTATGCGTAAGTATATAATGAAACGAAAATTCCGAACGTTTTCGTGTTTCAACACATTATCAGGAAAATACAGGAAATGCTGTATTTCCTTCAAAATGTGTTGAAACACGAAAACATTTGAAACTATCGTTTCGTTTTCGTAGTGGATACCCCGGACCTCACAGTTCCTGCGACGGCGCTGGAACCAATAGTATTGGCGTATGCCTTTCCATTGGAGACTTTCAGGGCCGTGTAGAGGGGGGACCTGCTGCATGGGTAACAGCTTCTTCCCCCGAATCAACCTACCCTGGCTTTGCGCCCTGGTGAGGCCACTCCAGACCGACAACCAGAGCGCAACTCCATAGTCTCCTGAGACTGATGGGTGCCTGCTACTACTACTACTACTACTACTTACGCATGTAATGCCGATGTCTATCACTAAGGCGTTTTTTTAAACACCGCGGAAGTCTTTTGCATAGGTTTATATTTGTAGTCAATGCAATTAGCAAAGTATGCTAATTTCCTAATTACCAAAATGATAATTAGCAAAGTTAAATTGAAAAGTGATGCAGGAAGACTTAGGGAATAGAGCAGTTTGGAGACACGTACTTGTTAGCTCGACACAATAAGTGTAATGTAATACAATAAGAGATTGGAGACCATAATGACTCTATGCACTAAGGTAATGACGACAACATGAGTCAGAAAGACAAAACAAAACTTCGAAGTGGACATTATCTCATCACTAACAATGTCAGGCTGCGAACAACCTCGTCGATCAGCCTGGTTGACAAGACGACGACCTGGTTAAAGAGCGGGCCGCGGGGACGTTGATCCCTGGAATCATCGAAAGGTAAGGTATAATACCTTACCTATCATAATCTGTCATTCCCATTATTCATGTTCAGATGACAACATTCTTCGTGCCTGTCCTCGTTATTTGTTACATCTATGCCTCCATCTCCCTTCCTATATTACCCTTTTATTTCTCTCTCACTATACACTCTCCACCACCACTCTCCTTACACATTCTTCACCACCACTCTCCTTACACACTCTCCACCACCACTCTCCTTACACACTCTCCATCACCACTCTCCTTACACACTCTCCACCACCACTCTCCTTACACATTCTTCACCACCACTCTCCTTACACACTCTCCACCACCACTCTCCTTACACACTCTCCACCACCACTCTCCTTACACATTCTCCACCACCACTCTCCTTACACACTCTCCACCACCACTCTCCTTACACACTCTCCACCACCACTCTCCTTACACACTCTCCACCACCACTCTCCTTACACACTCTCCACCACCACTCTCCTTACACACTCTCCACCACCACTCTCCTTACACACTCTCCACCACCACTCTCCTTACACACTCTCCACCACCACTCTCCTTACACACTCTCCACCACCACTCTCCTTACACACTCTCCACCACCACTCTCCTTACACACTCTCCACCACCACTCTCCTTACACACTCTCCACCACCACTCTCCTTACACATTCTCCACCACCACTCTCCTTACACATTCTCCACCACCACTCTCCTTACACACTCTCCACCACCACTCTCCTTACACACTCTCCACCACCACTCTCCTTACACACTCTCCACCACCACTCTCCTTACACACTCTCCACCACCACTCTCCTTACACACTCTCCACCACCACTCTCCTTATACACTCTCCACCACCAATCTCACTACACATTCCCTTCACCACCACTCTCACTACACATTCCCTTCACCACCACTCTCACTACACATTCCCTTCACCACCACTCTCACTACACATTCCCTTCACCACCACTCTCACTACACATTCTCTTCACCACCACTCTCACTACACATTCCCTTCACCACCACTCTCACTACACATTCCCTTCACCACCACTCTCACTACACATTCTCTTCACCACCACTCTCACTACACATTCCCTTCACCACCACTCTCACTACACATTCTCTTCACCACCACTCTCACTACACATTCCCTTCACCACCACTCTCACTACACATTCTCTTCACCAGTACTCTCACTACACATTCCCTTCACCACCACTCTCACTACACATTCTCTTCACCACCACTCTCACTACACATTCTCTTCACCACCACTCTCACTACACATTCCCTTCACCACCACTCTCACTACACATTCTCTTCACCACCACTCTCACTACACATTCTCTTCACCACCACTCTCACTACACATTCTCTTCACCACCACTCACTACACATTCTCTTCACCACCACTCTCACTACACACTCTTCACCACCACTCACTACACATTCTCTTCACCACCACTCTCACTACACACTCTTCACCACCACTCACTACACACTCTTCACCACCACTCACTACACACACTTCCCTCCCGCCTGCCCATTCAATATTTTTCTGCGGCTTTGTTTTCCAAAAGTTCTATTTTTTAACTTTCTAAAGGTTTTCTATTTATTTTGGCATCATCAAGCAGTATTGTTCGATAAGTCTAGATCATTCTCTTGACTTGATCAAACTTGTGGTTGGCCATCTGAAGTGCTAGTTTCACCTGCTGATTGTTCTGAGAGATTCTCACGTTAATTCTTCCGTCTTGTGAAATATCCCTTAAGAGCCGTTAGGGCTCGTTTTGTCTTAGGAGCAGTCATGCTGCCTCATTGGTTTCATTTGGATTTGACTTTAGTCATGTTTGATTAATTGAAAGGTTTCCTAAGTTGATTTCATCTGAAAAAGTCAGATGAAGAACCAAGACTAAGGCGTCGTTGTTGTTGTTGTTATAGATTCAGCTACTCGAAACAAGTTCCAAGTAGCACGGCCTATGGTGGGCCCTTAACTTACCTGGCACAGGAGCGGGGCAAGTAGCACGGCCTATGGTGGGCCCATAACTTACCTGGCACAGGAGCGGGGCAAGTAGCACGGCCTATGGTGGGCCCATAACTTACCTGGCACAGGAGCGGGGCAAGTAGCACGGCCTATGGTGGGCCCATAACTTACCTGGCACAGGAGCGGGGCAAGTAGCACGGCCTATGGTGGGCCCATAACTTACCTGGCACAGGAGCGGGGCAAGTAGCACGGCCTATGGTGAACCCATAACTTACCTGGCACAGGAGCGGGGCAAGTAGCACGGCCTATGGTGAACCCATAACTTACCTGGCACAGGAGCGGGGCAAGTAGCACGGGCTATGGTGAACCCATAACTTACCTGGCACAGGAGCGGGGCAAGTAGCACGGGCTATGGTGGGCCCGTAACTTACCTGGCACAGGAGCGGGGCAAGTAGCACGGGCTATGGTGAACCCATAACTTACCTGGCACAGGAGCGGGGAAAGTAGCACGGGCTATGGTGAGCCCGTAGTGGACTTACCTGGCACAGGAGCGGGGAAAGTAGCACGGGCTATGGTGAGCCCGTAGTGGACTTACCTGGCACAGGAGCGGGCAATTAGCACGGGCTATGGTGAGCCCGTAGTGGACTTACCTGGCACAGGAGCGGGGCAAGTAGCACGGGCTATGGTGAGCCCGTAGTGGACTTACCTGGCACAGGAGCGGGGCAAGTAGCACGGGCTATGGTGAGCCCGTAGTGGACTTACCTGGCACAGGAGTGGGCAATTAGCACGGGCTATGGTGAGCCTGTAGTGGACTTACCTGGCACAGGAGTGGGCAATTAGCACGGGCTATGGTGAGCCCGTAGTGGACTTACCTGGCACAGGAGTGGGCAATTAGCACGGGCTATGGTGAGCCCGTAGTGGACTTACCTGGCACAGGAGTGGGCAATTAGCACGGGCTATGGTGAGCCCGTAGTGGACTTACCTGGCACAGGAGCGGGCAATTAGCACGGGCTATGGTGAGCCCGTAGTGGACTTACCTGGCACAGGAGCGGGCAATTAGCACGGGCTATGGTGAGCCCGTAGTGGACTTACCTGGCACAGGAGCGGGCAATTAGCATGGGCTATGGTGAGCCCGTAGTGGACTTACCTGGCACAGGAGCGGGCAATTAGCACGGGCTATGGTGAGCCCGTAGTGGACTTACCTGGCACAGGAGCGGGCAATTAGCACGGGCTATGGTGAGCCTGTAGTGGACTTACCTGGCACAGGAGCGGGGCAAGTAGCACGGGCTATGGTGAGCCCGTAGTGGACTTACCTGGCACAGGAGTGGACACTAAGGCGTCGTCACCCAAAGCCTACATACAACGCTATCTCCACCTCACCTCAAGCCCTGGCACTTACCCACCAAGCCCACCCAACCTACCACACAGCCCAAGGACACGTCACAATAACAAAACCAAGATCAACAACCAAGAAAACCACTCGACGCCCGTCACGCCCTTATCGACACCCGCCGTGGATAAGCCACCAAACTTTTTAGCTTCCTCGTTCCCCATCCACATCCTCTTCAAGAATTTCAACTCCACATCCTTCTTCCTTCCCAACTTATCCAGGCCAAATCCACAAGGACCGTTATGAGGATTCGAACCTACGTCCGGGATGGCCCCAGACGGGCCTTAGTCGATTGCGCCACTACATGGTCAAAAGAATTGCAACCGGAAGTGCTACTGCCCTCAAACGGATCCTGCAGCCTCTCCGATACACAAACCGGGGTTTTACACAATTTCTCCATACACCCGGGCTCTGTCAACAGGCTGTTCTACCTCTTTGTTCATTTGATGTGTCACGCTATAGTGACTTCTGTGTGTATCCAGGCCCTTTGGACAGTGAGATGAACCCTCATTCCATCCTGTCCTCCGACAAAGAACTTCGCATTTCGATCATATGCGTTTCATTAGGTAAAGCTTTTTCGTACTAGACAATGGAAGCGGCTGGCGAAAGTGATGTACTGTCCCGTTTTCTGTTTTGGGTCCTCTGGTAGGTTAGGAGAGAACACTTTAAACTGACCGTTTTCTTGACGTTGGGAACCTTAGGAGGACGGACTGCTCATTCACTTGGCGGTTAGACTTGCTGGTGCGGACCATAGGCTGTTAGTCACCAAGATCAACGAACTCTTCATCGCGAATGGACTGACAAACATCACCGCCCAGGACCACGTGCTGACGTGCAGACCATTGAAGGCTACAACATGGCGACTCTCCTCCACCTGCTGACGACCCTTCCTCGGGCCCTGCGACCGTTACTATCCCAGAGGCGACACTACTGTGCCTCCAGCTACCGTCGAGCCTCAAGCCACAGTGGATAGGCCACCGATCTGTTGTTCCCTCCTTCATCTCGTCCCCTGTTCATAGCTCAAGTTTTCTGCATCCTCGTCCCATTATTCAATCCCCCTCAACTCCACGTCACGCTTCAACTTATCAGTTATTTTGAAATATTTAGTGTAACAGAGGACAGGTCCTCATAAATTACATTTTAGAGAGTGAAATTTAATATTAAGTTATAATTAAATTTATTTGTTCTTCAGTGGGAGAATATTTCCCATACTAGAGAAGACAGGAGATGGTTTCGTTGAAAACGTCTACTGTTTAACTGTTAACGTCTACTGTTTAACATCCTGAATTCTTGCCTGTGTCTTTCTGTATTTATAAAATGGTGTGTTGAGCTAGCTTAAGAGTTTATAAATAACGTTTAAAGACCAATTTGCAACTCCAACACAAAAGAATGTGTTTCTGATGTCTCTTTTCTATATTGTTTCTTCTTCCCTTTCGAATATTACATGTTTGTATGTCCTCTGTGTTTCTCTTCTCAATTGTGGTCTGATTACATTTCTTCAGCTCAATGGTCAATCTTCCTGTATATCTTAAAACGTCTTCAAGTATTGTTTTGTGCTGTCAGGTAAATATTCCAAGCTGAAGCTGAATATTTAGGAGCGAAGACATAACTGCCTGATCACTTTTCTGTCCTCTCTATTTACAAGCACATCTATCTTTTTGTTTGCTTGTCTTTCTGTACATTGTTTCATTGTATGTATGTGTGTAGTAGTGATGATGGCCACAAGGGTGGGTTTAAATACTTTAATCTACATGAAAACTTTCAATCTAGCATTCTTGAAGATTCCAAACACATTGAAGATTCCTCTACCTATCCTTGGTTTATTGCAAGATTCCAATCACCTTGAGTTCTCCCAGCCTACATGTATTACAAATCTTACACTACATGGCTGATCTTAAAGCATCCTTTAAACTACTGAACATATTGGTAAATATTAATTCAGACCATTTCTTTAAGAGATCGACTGTAACTCACACAATGGACAGGAGCTTCAAGTTCACGTAGCCTAGTATCAGACATAAGAGTATATGATCTTTCACTTACAGGGAAAGAAACCCATGGAATAGTTAACAACCTGAAGCCGTAAATGCGAAGTCAGAATTCTACCTGAAAATTTAACTGGAACAATTCCATAGGAATAATGGAGAGATTTTCGTCAAGCTGCTGTCTTCCTGTCTCCAAGTCCACTGGAGAAAGTGACCCTCAGGTAAATTAAGGCACATTCAATTGCTGTAGGTGAACGGGCAAACTTTTTTTTTTAATAATTTTAGGTGAAAATGAAATTTGGTGAATTGCTCAGGACTTCATAAAATTTATAGCATAGGTAAGTCAATATATTTTTCGTTGTTTTTGTTAATACATTTTTATTCCACTAGACAGTTATTGATGATGGTTCACAAGGCAGTGGCCCTCAGTCTTGCCTTATACTTCGTTGCCCATATTTGCTGTGGCCTTATAAGCAACCTTAAGCCTGAGATATGATCAAGAGAGACTGTGTTAATGTATGATCAGAGACTATGGCTGTGATGGTGGCGGCGTTGGTGGTGACGCTGTAGTGGTGGTGGCTATGGCAGCATCGTTGGCGGTGGTAGTTGCAAGGTTATGAAGACTGCAGCAGTGCTATTTATGGTACGGACGGTGAGGGTGTTGACAATGGAAGGGGCGGCGGTGCCTACAGGTGGTGGTGGTGGTTGTGGTGGTAGTGTAGCCGTGATAGTGATAAATTAGAGCACCAAGTTTGCGACACGAGCCCGCCAGAGCTTCTCAAACTTGGATAACTTTAAGATTCTTTGCTGTAATTTCTTTTGCTCAGCCGGAGGAGACATTGTCACCAAACTTTGGATATCGTCCATTATTTACTTAAACTCCGGCAAATGGTTACAGGAATAACCTTTGGTGTTTTGTTCACGTCAAATTTGGAAACGATGAAAAAAAGAAACAAACAGAATCAAGAGCAATAGGCATAAAGAACATAAACTAGGTGAGTACATCAGGCATGAAGGATATCACCTAGGTGAGTACATCAGGCATGAAGGATATCACCTAGGTGAGTACATCAGGCATGAAGGATATCACCTAGGTGAGTACATCAGGCATGAAGGATATCACCTAGGTGAGTACATCAGGCATGAAGGATATCACCTAGGTGAGTACAGCAGGCATGAAGGGTATCACCTAGGTGAGTACATCAGGCATGAAGGATATCACCTAGGTGAGAGTAGTAGGGTGTAAGTGCCACAGAACATTTTTTTTTTTGGGCGGAGGACCCCTGTGGACTGTAAGCGCCACAGAACATTTTTTTTTCTGGGGGAAAAAATGTTCTGTAGCGCTTGGGGGTTTTCAGGTGAATTTGCAAAATCCCGTGTAGTGCTTTAGGGTTTTCAGGTGAATTTGGGGACTCACAGATTTGGAATTAGGGAATTCTTATAATGAAAAATAATGTCATACGAGTTTGTTAAAGTTCTTATGAGAAAAATAATTTCCAAGACATAGAAGTTTGTTAAGGGCTTATGGAACAAATTCAAGTAACGTATGTAGCGCTTTAGGGTTTCCATGAGAACTCTACGGACATATTTTACATGTTTTCAACTTACAAAAATCGTCTATGTACGCCTTAGTTATTCATATAAATTTAGAAAATCACCTGTGCGGGCCAGGGTTTTCAGGGTTTCGTACATCACACCCCCTCCCTCCCCCCTTACCTCATAATCTCTCGCGTCACCTTTATTTACTTTACGCCCGGCCAGCCAGTCGGCTCTTATCATATCTTATCTTCTCCATAATATCTCGACCGTCCCTCCTCTCTCTCTCTCTCTCCTTTCATTCAGTTCAGTTCAACTATTTTCCAACATCGTATGTTTGCTCCTTTTCATTAAGCAAGTCAGTTTTACACAAATAAATCATGTTAGTAAGCATGTTCTAGCTCACGTTCCCCCACCTTACTCCCCTGTCGTATAATGAATACTATCATTCCAATCCCTCTAAAATTTAAAAATAATCATATTTCAAATGTAGTTCAATACAGTAATTTAGTTACCAAGCTCCAGCGCTTGTCCTCCGCCTTAGCTCTCTCTCGTATCTTCGTTAGTATCAGTCCAATTTCCCTGAAATTTTTACCCTCTGTATTTCAGGCACCATAAATAAGATCAAAACAGTTACCAAGCTCCAGCGCTTGTCCTCCGCCTTAGCTCTCTCTCGTATCTTCGTTAGTAACAGTCCAATTTCCCTAAAATTTTTACCCTCTGTATTTCAGGCTCCGTAAATAAGATCAAAACAGTTATCAAGCTCCAGCGCTTGTCCCCCACCTTATTTCGTTTTATACAAGATCGTTAGTAACAGTCCAATTTCCCTGAAATTTTTACCCTCTGTATTTCAGACATCGTAAATAAAATCAAGTCAGTTATCGAGCTCCAGCTCTCGTCCCCCCCTTAGTTCTCCTTCGTATCTTTGTAAATAACCCATCAATTTCCCTAAAATTTAAAGCAGACATACTTCAAAGTTAGTAAATAAAATCAAGTCAGTTATCGAGCTCCAGCTCTCGTCCCCGCCTTAGTTCTCTTTCATATCTTTGTAAATAAACCATCAATTTCCCTGAAATTTTTACCCGCTGTATTTCAGACATAGTAAATATGAAGTAAACAATTATAAAACTCTAGCTCTTGTCCTCTGTCCAAGCTCACTTTTGTAAAATCATTACTCTCAGTCCAAATCACCCAACTACATTTTCAGACATAGTAAATAAAAACCAGTTCAGTTATCAAGTTTCAACTCTTGTGCCCCAGCTTAGTTCATTTGTACAAGTTCTTTATTTTCCAACTAAATCACCCTGAGATTTAAGATCACCGTATTTCTAACGTAGTAAAATTAATCGGGGCATTAACCAAGCTCCATTTCCTCAGCCTTAGATCATCAGACATAAATATATTCGATCAAGTCCCTCTCCAGCCTATCTGTTTATCAGAGTATTTACTTTACCCTTCTCATCCCCAACGTATCAAAACCTTCAATAATCATACTGTATTTGCATATTTTCTCTATATTCAGCTGTGTTCTTCACATTTTGTCCATGTTTTCTATGTTCACTCCATGTTCTTCAAATGTTCACAGTCCCATTCAGTTCATATTTTCACAAGTATCTCCATTTTTTCTGTAATCTTTCTCTTAGTCTCATTACTTTCTCTACAAATTCTAGTCATATTTTCTATGTTTTCATGTTCATCACATGTTCTCTTTACAACTTTTATACTCAATATTCATGCTAACTTCCATATTTTGTGTTCTTTGCAATATTCATGTTCCTCTACAAGTTCATGTTCCTCACAAGATCACTTCGTTTTTTCACCTTCACTTACATGTTTTCTACATTCTTTGTCATATTCTCCATGTTCTTCACAAGTCCATTGTTCATTCTTTGTATTCCCTATTCTCCTTATCATGTTTTCATGTCCACTGTATTCATCAACTTTTCTTACATATGTTCTTTGCCATGTTCCCCATATGTTCTCTGGGTTTTTCCCCTATCTAACATTCCTTAACTAAAAAAATCTTTCACCAATCAACTAAAACATAGTCACTTTCGTCATTTCTCAAGTAAACTTATTATCCAGTCAACTAAAAATAGTCAGAAATAGCCTCGTTCAACACTGTTCTTAACTAAAACAACCTTTCTCTTAGCTAAAAATTGTCAAAGGAAACTTTTTTCAGGACTTTCTTAACAGGCGCTATGTTTCATCAAGAAAAATTGTCAAAGGAAACTTTCCAAAACTGTTCATAACTAGCTTTTATCCATCGTCAATCAACTAAAAATAATAACTTTCATCATTTCTTAACTAAACTTATTCCCCAGTCATCAGAAAATAACCGTGTTCATCATGTTTCATTGTCATTTCATAACTAAAATTATCTGCCAATCATCAGAAAAAGTCATGTTCATCATGTTTTGGCTTTTGCTCAACTAAAAGTATTCATCGGTCAACTAAAAATAGTTACTTCATCATGTTTCCTTGTCATTTCTTAACTGAAATATCACTTCTCTCATCTGAAATAGTCAGGATTAATCTCATTCAACACCGTTCTTAACTAAAGTAACCTTTTGCTTAGCTAAAAATTGTCAAAGGAATCTTTCAGCACTGTTCATAACTAACTTTATCCATCGTCAAGTAAGAAAATATAGTCAAAGATATCTATCATCGTCGTTCTTAACTGCCCTTTATACTTTGTGGAGCACTAAAAATAGTCAAATGTAACTTTTTTCAACACTTTCGTAACTAAAATTATATGTCGCTAAGTAAGAAAAATAGTCAAATGTAACTTTTTCAGCACTTTCGTAAAAATTATATGTCGTTAAGTAAGAAAAATAGTCAAAGGTGCTCTCCGTTACACCAAAGTTACTCTTCGAGAAATCAAAGACACTCTTCAATACATCAAGGACTTACTCAAAGACACCAAAGTTACACTCTAAGACATCCTTCGAGATATCAAAGACATCCTTTCAGACTTCAATGGGACTCTTCGAGATATCAAAAGACACTCTCAAACACTCAAAAATTTACTTGCATCCTCAAAGTTATTCTCAGAGGCATAAAAGTCATTCTCAGAGCTATCAAATTATTCTCGATGTCATCAAAAGGATTTTCTCGTTCATCAAAGTTAATCTTAGAGTTAACAAAGGTAATCTCTAACTCACTCTCGTTCGTCAAAGTTGTTTCAAAGACATCAAAGTTAATCTCAGAGTTATCCAAAGATATTCTCATGTCCACAAAAGTTATTCTGAGCTATCAAAGTTAATCTCAAACATCTCCGTTCATAAAAGTTATTCTCTAAGAGCTATCAAAAGTTATTCTCAGTCATCAAAGTTATTCCAAGAGACGTCAAAGTTAATCCAAGACATCATCTTTCATCAAAGATATTCTCTCTAAGCCATCAATGTTCTTCTCTAAGACATAAAAGTTATTCTCTAAGACATCAAAGTTATTCTAAGAGTTATCAAAAGTTAATCTTGGTCATCAAAGACATTCTCTAAGCCCTCAAAGTTATTCTCTAAGACAACAAAGTCATTCCCAGAGTCATCAAAAAGTTATTCTTCGAAACATAAAATTTGCTCTGTAAGATATCTTCGTTCATCAAACTTGTTCTCAGAGTCATCAAATGTTATTCTCGAAGTCATCAAAGATATTTTCAGAGACATCTAAAGTTAATTTCTATGATATAAAAGTTATTCTCAGAGACATCTAAAGTTAATCTTGCTCATCAAAGTTGTTCTCTAAGACATAAAAGTTATTCTCAGAGTCATCAAAGTTGTTCTCTAATTCACCTTTGTTCTCCCAAAGTTGTTCTCTAAACATCAATGTTGTTCTCCAAGACATCAAAGATGTTCTCAAAATCATAAAAGTTATTCCCAGAGCTATCAAAGTTATTCTCAAAGTCATCAAAGTTATTCAAAGAGCTAACAAAAGTTATTCTCTAAGTAACCTTTCGTTCATCAGAGAAGCTTTCTAAGACATCTTCGTTCATCAATGTTGATCTCTAAGTCATCATTGTTCATCAAAGAAACTCTCCTTCTTCCATCAAGTTATACTTTAAGACAACATTGTTGTTCTCTAAGACATCTTCAGGCATAAAATTTCTCCCCAAATGTAACTAGTTCAGCTTTTCATATCAAACTTACACTTCTGTTAAATATATTTTCTTAGACATTTTACCTTTTAAACTGTTCTCTGAACTACACTGTTCAAACCTACGTAACCTATCCTCTCCACCCAATGTTACTTAGTTAACGTAACGTTCCTAAACCTAACTTTACCTATCCTAACATAACTTACCTTACCTTACTTACCTAACCTAACCTAACTTTACCTATGTTACCTAACTTAACCTTCATAACCTAACTTTACCTATCCTAACATAACTTACCTTACCTTCCCTATCTTACCTAACTTTACCTATCCTAACATAACTTACCTTACCTACCTTACCTAACTTAACCTGCTTAACCATACCTTACCTTACCTTCACTATCTTACCTAACTTTACCTAACCTAACCTAACTTTACCTATGTTACCTTTACCTTACCTTACCTATCTTACCTAACCTAACCTAACTTTACCTATGTTACCTAACTTAACCTTCATAACCTAACTTTACCTATCCTAACATAACTTACCTTACCTACCTTACCTAACTTAACCTGCTTAACCTTACCTTACCTTACCTATCTTACCTAACTTAACCTGCATAACCTAACTTTACATATGTTACCTTACCTTACCTACCTTTCCTAACTTAACCTGCTTAACCTATCTTACCTAACTTTACCTATGTTACCTTACCTTACCTACCTTTCCTAACTTAACCTGCTTAACCTATCTTACCTAACTTTACCTATCTTACCTAACTTTACCTATGTTACCTTACCTTACCTACCTTTCCTAACTTTACCTATCTTACCTAACTTACCTACATTACCTAACTTAACTTAACCTGCTTAACCTAACTTACCTTACCTTACCTAACTTATATAACTTATCTTACCTATCCTAACGTAACCTAACTTGCTTTACCTAACTTAATCTTACATTCCCAAACTGATGTATCCTAACTTATCTAGTCAAACCAGACATGATCTAACTTAAGTATTCCTTCTTGTCTTTGTGTTTCGTCAATCATTGTCTCATATTCATTTACTCATTTCATTAGTTAATTTCTCAAATGGTCACTTATGCATTTCAAGTGCTATTTTGTTAGAGATTGGATATTTAAGCATTTCAAAGAATTATAATTTCTCAAATGGACGTTTTTGCATTTCAAGTGTTATTTGTTTAAGATTGGGTGTTTAACCATTTCAAAGGATTTTTGTTATATATGAGCATTTACTCATTTCAAGGGATAATTTCTCAAATGGACGTTTTTGCATTTCAAGTGTTATTTGTTTAAGATTGGGTGTTTAACCATTTCAAAGGATTTTTGTTATATATGGGAACTTACTCGTTTCAAGGGCTAATTTCTCAAATGGTCATTTTTGCAGATCAAGGGTTATTTGTTAAAGTTCATCAAGTTGCCCATAAGTTGTATTTATTATGTTTGTTATCATATGTTCTTATTCCCCAGCCCTTTAACCTAACCTCTTGTAATCTTAGTGTATTTAGTAGGTTCTATCTTATGTTCTTATTCCCCAACCCCTTAACCTATTTAGTAGGTTCTATCTTATGTTCTTATTCCCCAACCCCTTAACCTAACCTCTTGTAATCTTAGTGTATTTAGTAGGTTCTATCTTATGTTCTTATTCCCCAACCCTTTAACCTAACCTTTCAGATGTAGTTTGTTGAATATATCATCCTTTTCCTAACCTTTTTACCCAAACCTTCTTTCCTTCTTTACTTTGTTTTCACATATAAGTTCATTCTTTATCATAGTAATAATAAAAATTACAATAGTAAAGAATCAGATCTACTAAGACTTGAAATTGAGAAACAAGAGCTCAAGGGAGTGAGAGCATTAAGGAAGAGCAAGGAGTAAGAGAGAGGGGGAGGAAGAAAATGGGACCAAAGAAGAGAGAATGAGAGAGAGTGTGGGCATGGGAGCACTAAGACTTGAATTGAGAAAAAGAAAAACTAAGTGAATGAGAGTGAGGGTGTGAGAATGGGAGCAATAAGACTTGAATTTGAGAAACAAGAGAGCATTTGAGCAAATGAGGGAGAGAGAGGGGGAGGAAGAGAGAGAATAAGGGAGAGATAGAAAAGGAGGGTTAGAAGGAGTAGGAGAATCAAAGTAAAGAAGGAAAGAAGGTTTGGGTAAAAAGGTTAGGAAAAGGATGATATATTCAACAAACTACATCTGAAAGGTTAGGTTAAAGGGTTGGGGAATAAGAACATAAGATAGAACCTACTAAATACACTAAGATTACAAGAGGTTAGGTTAAGGGGTTGGGGAATAAGAACATAAGATAGAACCTACTAAATAGGTTAAGGGGTTGGGGAATAAGAACATAAGATAGAACCTACTAAATACACTAAGATTACAAGAGGTTAGGTTAAAGGGCTGGGGAATAAGAACATATGATAACAAACATAATAAATACAACTTATGGGCAACTTGATGAACTTTAACAAATAACCCTTGATCTGCAAAAATGACCATTTGAGAAATTAGCCCTTGAAACGAGTAAGTTCCCATATATAACAAAAATCCTTTGAAATGGTTAAACACCCAATCTTAAACAAATAACACTTGAAATGCAAAAACGTCCATTTGAGAAATTATCCCTTGAAATGAGTAAATGCCCATATATAACAAAAATCCTTTGAAATGGTTAAACACCCAATCTTAAACAAATAACACTTGAAATGCAAAAACGTCCATTTGAGAAATTATAATTCTTTGAAATGCTTAAATATCCAATCTCTAACAAAATAGCACTTGAAATGCATAAGTGACCATTTGAGAAATTAACTAATGAAATGAGTAAATGAATATGAGACAATGATTGACGAAACACAAAGACAAGAAGGAATACTTAAGTTAGATCATGTCTGGTTTGACTAGATAAGTTAGGATACATCAGTTTGGGAATGTAAGATTAAGTTAGGTAAAGCAAGTTAGGTTACGTTAGGATAGGTAAGATAAGTTATATAAGTTAGGTAAGGTAAGGTAAGTTAGGTTAAGCAGGTTAAGTTAAGTTAGGTAATGTAGGTAAGTTAGGTAAGATAGGTAAAGTTAGGAAAGGTAGGTAAGGTAAGGTAACATAGGTAAAGTTAGGTAAGATAGGTAAAGTTAGGTAAGATAGGTAAGATAGGTTAAGCAGGTTAAGTTAGGAAAGGTAGGTAAGGTAAGGTAACATAGGTAAAGTTAGGTAAGATAGGTTAAGCAGGTTAAGTTAGGAAAGGTAGGTAAGGTAAGGTAACATATGTAAAGTTAGGTTATGCAGGTTAAGTTAGGTAAGATAGGTAAGGTAAGGTAAGGTAAGGTTAAGCAGGTTAAGTTAGGTAAGGTAGGTAAGGTAAGTTATGTTAGGATAGGTAAAGTTAGGTTATGAAGGTTAAGTTAGGTAACATAGGTAAAGTTAGGTTAGGTTAGGTAAGATAGGTAAGGTAAGGTAAAGGTAACATAGGTAAAGTTAGGTTAGGTTAGGTAAAGTTAGGTAAGATAGTGAAGGTAAGGTAAGGTATGGTTAAGCAGGTTAAGTTAGGTAAGGTAGGTAAGGTAAGTTATGTTAGGATAGGTAAAGTTAGGTAAGATAGGGAAGGTAAGGTAAGTTATGTTAGGATAGGTAAAGTTAGGTTATGAAGGTTAAGTTAGGTAACATAGGTAAAGTTAGGTTAGGTTAGGTAAGTAAGGTAAGGTAAGTTATGTTAGGATAGGTAAAGTTAGGTTTAGGAACGTTACGTTAACTAAGTAACATTGGGTGGAGAGGATAGGTTACGTAGGTTTGAACAGTGTAGTTCAGAGAACAGTTTAAAAGGTAAAATGTCTAAGAAAATATATTTAACAGAAGTGTAAGTTTGATATGAAAAGCTGAACTAGTTACATTTGGGGAGAAATTTTATGCCTGAAGATGTCTTAGAGAACAACAATGTTGTCTTAAAGTATAACTTGATGGAAGAAGGAGAGTTTCTTTGATGAACAATGATGACTTAGAGATCAACATTGATGAACGAAGATGTCTTAGAAAGCTTCTCTGATGAACGAAAGGTTACTTAGAGAATAACTTTTGTTAGCTCTTTGAATAACTTTGATGACTTTGAGAATAACTTTGATAGCTCTGGGAATAACTTTTATGATTTTGAGAACATCTTTGATGTCTTGGAGAACAACATTGATGTTTAGAGAACAACTTTGGGAGAACAAAGGTGAATTAGAGAACAACTTTGATGACTCTGAGAATAACTTTTATGTCTTAGAGAACAACTTTGATGAGCAAGATTAACTTTAGATGTCTCTGAGAATAACTTTTATATCATAGAAATTAACTTTAGATGTCTCTGAAAATATCTTTGATGACTTCGAGAATAACATTTGATGACTCTGAGAACAAGTTTGATGAACGAAGATATCTTACAGAGCAAATTTTATGTTTCGAAGAATAACTTTTTGATGACTCTGGGAATGACTTTGTTGTCTTAGAGAATAACTTTGAGGGCTTAGAGAATGTCTTTGATGACCAAGATTAACTTTTGATAACTCTTAGAATAACTTTGATGTCTTAGAGAATAACTTTTATGTCTTAGAGAAGAACATTGATGGCTTAGAGAGAATATCTTTGATGAAAGATGATGTCTTGGATTAACTTTGACGTCTCTTGGAATAACTTTGATGACTGAGAATAACTTTTGATAGCTCTTAGAGAATAACTTTTATGAACGGAGATGTTTGAGATTAACTTTGATAGCTCAGAATAACTTTTGTGGACATGAGAATATCTTTGGATAACTCTGAGATTAACTTTGATGTCTTTGAAACAACTTTGACGAACGAGAGTGAGTTAGAGATTACCTTTGTTAACTCTAAGATTAACTTTGATGAACGAGAAAATCCTTTTGATGACATCGAGAATAATTTGATAGCTCTGAGAATGACTTTTATGCCTCTGAGAATAACTTTGAGGATGCAAGTAAATTTTTGAGTGTTTGAGAGTGTCTTTTGATATCTCGAAGAGTCCCATTGAAGTCTGAAAGGATGTCTTTGATATCTCGAAGGATGTCTTAGAGTGTAACTTTGGTGTCTTTGAGTAAGTCCTTGATGTATTGAAGAGTGTCTTTGATTTCTCGAAGAGTAACTTTGGTGTAACGGAGAGCACCTTTGACTATTTTTCTTACTTAACGACATATAATTTTTACGAAAGTGCTGAAAAAGTTACATTTGACTATTTTTCTTACTTAGCGACATATAATTTTAGTTACGAAAGTGTTGAAAAAAGTTACATTTGACTATTTTTAGTGCTCCACAAAGTATAAAGGGCAGTTAAGAACGACGATGATAGATATCTTTGACTATATTTTCTTACTTGACGATGGATAAAGTTAGTTATGAACAGTGCTGAAAGATTCCTTTGACAATTTTTAGCTAAGCAAAAGGTTACTTTAGTTAAGAACGGTGTTGAATGAGATTAATCCTGACTATTTCAGATGAGAGAAGTGATATTTCAGTTAAGAAATGACAAGGAAACATGATGAAGTAACTATTTTTAGTTGACCGATGAATACTTTTAGTTGAGCAAAAGCCAAAACATGATGAACATGACTTTTTCTGATGATTGGCAGATAATTTTAGTTATGAAATGACAATGAAACATGATGAACACGGTTATTTTCTGATGACTGGGGAATAAGTTTAGTTAAGAAATGATGAAAGTTATTATTTTTAGTTGATTGACGATGGATAAAAGCTAGTTATGAACAGTTTTGGAAAGTTTCCTTTGACAATTTTTCTTGATGAAACATAGCGCCTGTTAAGAAAGTCCTGAAAAAAGTTTCCTTTGACAATTTTTAGCTAAGAGAAAGGTTGTTTTAGTTAAAAACAGTGTTGAACGAGGCTATTTCTGACTATTTTTAGTTGACTGGATAATAAGTTTACTTGAGAAATGACGAAAGTGACTATGTTTTAGTTGATTGGTGAAAGATTTTTTTAGTTAAGGAATGTTAGATAGGGGAAAAACCCAGAGAACATATGGGGAACATGGCAAAGAACATATGTAAGAAAAGTTGATGAATACAGTGGACATGAAAACATGATAAGGAGAATAGGGAATACAAAGAATGAACAATGGACTTGTGAAGAACATGGAGAATATGACAAAGAATGTAGAAAACATGTAAGTGAAGGTGAAAAAACGAAGTGATCTTGTGAGGAACATGAACTTGTAGAGGAACATGAATATTGCAAAGAACACAAAATATGGAAGTTAGCATGAATATTGAGTATAAAAGTTGTAAAGAGAACATGTGATGAACATGAAAACATAGAAAATATGACTAGAATTTGTAGAGAAAGTAATGAGACTAAGAGAAAGATTACAGAAAAAATGGAGATACTTGTGAAAATATGAACTGAATGGGACTGTGAACATTTGAAGAACATGGAGTGAACATAGAAAACATGGACAAAATGTGAAGAACACAGCTGAATATAGAGAAAATATGCAAATACAGTATGATTATTGAAGGTTTTGATACGTTGGGGATGAGAAGGGTAAAGTAAATACTCTGATAAACAGATAGGCTGGAGAGGGACTTGATCGAATATATTTATGTCTGATGATCTAAGGCTGAGGAAATGGAGCTTGGTTAATGCCCCGATTAATTTTACTACGTTAGAAATACGGTGATCTTAAATCTCAGGGTGATTTAGTTGGAAAATAAAGAACTTGTACAAATGAACTAAGCTGGGGCACAAGAGTTGAAACTTGATAACTGAACTGGTTTTTATTTACTATGTCTGAAAATGTAGTTGGGTGATTTGGACTGAGAGTAATGATTTTACAAAAGTGAGCTTGGACAGAGGACAAGAGCTAGAGTTTTATAATTGTTTACTTCATATTTACTATGTCTGAAATACAGCGGGTAAAAATTTCAGGGAAATTGATGGTTTATTTACAAAGATATGAAAGAGAACTAAGGCGGGGACGAGAGCTGGAGCTCGATAACTGACTTGATTTTATTTACTAACTTTGAAGTATGTCTGCTTTAAATTTTAGGGAAATTGATGGGTTATTTACAAAGATACGAAGGAGAACTAAGGCGGGGACGAGAGCTGGAGCTCGATAACTGACTTGATTTTATTTACGGTGTCTGAAATACAGAGGGTAAAAATTTCAGGGAAATTGGACTGTTACTAACGATCTTGTATAAAACGAAATAAGGTGGGGGACAAGCGCTGGAGCTTGATAACTGTTTTGATCTTATTTACGGAGCCTGAAATACAGAGGGTAAAAATTTTAGGGAAATTGGACTGTTACTAACGAAGATACGAGAGAGAGCTAAGGCGGAGGACAAGCGCTGGAGCTTGGTAACTGTTTTGATCTTATTTATGGTGCCTGAAATACAGAGGGTAAAAATTTCAGGGAAATTGGACTGATACTAACGAAGATACGAGAGAGAGCTAAGGCGGAGGACAAGCGCTGGAGCTTGGTAACTAAATTACTGTATTGAACTACATTTGAAATATGATTATTTTTAAATTTTAGAGGGATTGGAATGATAGTATTCATTATACGACAGGGGAGTAAGGTGGGGGAACGTGAGCTAGAACATGCTTACTAACATGATTTATTTGTGTAAAACTGACTTGCTTAATGAAAAGGAGCAAACATACGATGTTGGAAAATAGTTGAACTGAACTGAATGAAAGGAGAGAGAGAGAGAGAGGAGGGACGGTCGAGATATTATGGAGAAGATAAGATATGATAAGAGCCGACTGGCTGGCCGGGCGTAAAGTAAATAAAGGTGACGCGAGAGATTATGAGGTAAGGGGGGAGGGAGGGGGTGTGATGTACGAAACCCTGAAAACCCTGGCCCGCACAGGTGATTTTCTAAATTTATATGAATAACTAAGGCGTACATAGACGATTTTTGTAAGTTGAAAACATGTAAAATATGTCCGTAGAGTTCTCATGGAAACCCTAAAGCGCTACATACGTTACTTGAATTTGTTCCATAAGCCCTTAACAAACTTCTATGTCTTGGAAATTATTTTTCTCATAAGAACTTTAACAAACTCGTATGACATTATTTTTCATTATAAGAATTCCCTAATTCCAAATCTGTGAGTCCCCAAATTCACCTGAAAACCCTAAAGCACTACACGGGATTTTGCAAATTCACCTGAAAACCCCCAAGCGCTACAGAACATTTTTTCCCCCAGAAAAAAAAATGTTCTGTGGCGCTTACAGTCCACAGGGGTCCTCCGCCCAAAAAAAAAATGTTCTGTGGCACTTACACCCTACTACTGGTGAGTACATCAGGCATGAAGGATATCACCTAGGTGAGTACAGCAGGCATGAAGGGTATCACCTAGGTGAGTACATCAGGCATGAAGGATATCACCTAGGTGAGTACATCAGGCATGAAGGATATCACCTAGGTGAGTACATCAGGCATGAAGGATATCACCTAGGTGAGTACATCAGGCATGAAGGATATCACCTAGGTGAGTACATCAGGCATGAAGGATATCACCTAGGTGAGTACAGCAGGCATGAAGGATATCACCTAGGTGAGTACATCAGGCATGAAGGATATCACCTAGGTGAGTACATCAGGCATGAAGGATATCACCTAGGTGAGTACAGCAGGCATGAAGGGTATCACCTAGGTGAGTACATCAGGCATGAAGGATATCACCTAGGTGAGTACATCAGGCATGAAGGATATCACCTAGGTGAGTACATCAGGCATGAAGGATATCACCTAGGTGAGTACATCAGGCATGAAGGATATCACCTAGGTGAGTACAGCAGGCATGAAGGATATCACCTAGGTGAGTACATCAGGCATGAAGGATATCACCTAGGTGAGTACATCAGGCATGAAGGATATCACCTAGGTGAGTACATCAGGCATGAAGGATATCAAGTAGGTGAGTACATCAGGCATGAAGGATATCACCTAGGTGAGTACATCAGGCATGAAGGATATCACCTAGGTGAGTACATCAGGCATGAAGGATATCACCTAGGTGAGTACATCAGGCATGAAGGATATCAAGTAGGTGAGTACATCAGGCATGAAGGATATCACCTAGGTGAGTACATCAGGCATGAAGGATATCACCTAGGTGAGTACATCAGGCATGAAGGATATCACCTAGGTGAGTACATCAGGCATGAAGGATATCACCTAGGTGAGTACATCAGGCATGAAGGATATCACCTAGGTGAGTACATCAGGCATGAAGGATATCACCTAGGTGAGTACATAAGGCATGAAGGATATCACCTAGGTGAGTACAGCAGGCATGAAAGGTATCACCTAGGTGAGTACAGCAGGCATGAAGGGTATCACCTAGGTGAGTACAGCAGGCATGAAGCATATCACCTAGGTGAGTACATCAGGCATGAAGGATATCACCTAGGTGAGTACATCAGGCATGAAGGATATCACCTAGGTGAGTACATCAGGCATGAAGGGTATCACCTAGGTGAGTACAGCAGGCATGAAGGGTATCACCTAGGTGAGTACATCAGGCATGAAGGGTATCACCTAGGTGAGTACATCAGGCATGAAGGGTATCACCTAGGTGAGTACAGCAGGCATGAAGGGTATCACCTAGGTGAGTACAGCAGGCATGAAGGGTATCACCTAGGTGAGTACAGCAGGCATGAAGGGTATCACCTAGGTGAGTACATCAGGCATGAAGGATATCACCTAGGTGAGTACATCAGGCATGAAGGATATCACCTAGGTGAGTACAGCAGGCATGAAGGGTATCACCTAGGTGAGTACAGCAGGCATGAAGGGTATCACCTAGGTGAGTACATCAGGCATGAAGGATATCACCTAGGTGAGTACATCAGGCATGAAGGATATCACCTAGGTGAGTACATCAGGCATGAAGGATATCACCTAGGTGAGTACATCAGGCATGAAGGGTATCACCTAGGTGAGTACAGCAGGCATGAAGGGTATCACCTAGGTGAGTACATCAGGCATGAAGGGTATCACCTAGGTGAGTACATCAGGCATGAAGGATATCACCTAGGTGAGTACATCAGGCATGAAGGATATCACCTAGGTGAGTACAGCAGGCATGAAGGGTATCACCTAGGTGAGTACAGCAGGCATGAAGGGTATCACCTAGGTGAGTACATCAGGCATGAAGGATATCACCTAGGTGAGTACAGCAGGCATGAAGGGTATCACCTAGGTGAGTACAGCAGGCATGAAGGATACCACCTAGGTGAGTACAGCAGGCATGAAGGATATCACCTAGGTGAGTACAGCACGCATGAAGGATATCACCTAGGTAAGTACATCAGGCATGAAGGATATCACCTAGGTGAGTACAGCAGGCATGAAAGATATCACCTAGGTGAGTACATCAGGCATGAAGGATATCACCTAGGTGAGTACATCAGGCATGAAGGATATCACCTAGGTGAGTACATCAGGCATGAAGGATATCACCTAGGTGAGTACAGCAGGCATGAAGGATATCACCTAGGTGAGTACATCAGGCATGAAGGATATCACCTAGGTGAGTACATCAGGCATGAAGGATATCACCTAGGTGAGTACATCAGGCATGAAGGATATCAAGTAGGTGAGTACATCAGGCATGAAGGATATCACCTAGGTGAGTACATCAGGCATGAAGGATATCACCTAGGTGAGTACATCAGGCATGAAGGATATCACCTAGGTGAGTACATCAGGCATGAAGGATATCAAGTAGGTGAGTACATCAGGCATGAAGGATATCACCTAGGTGAGTACATCAGGCATGAAGGATATCACCTAGGTGAGTACATCAGGCATGAAGGATATCACCTAGGTGAGTACATCAGGCATGAAGGATATCACCTAGGTCAGTACATCAGGCATGAAGGATATCACCTAGGTGAGTACATCAGGCATGAAGGATATCACCTAGGTGAGTACATCAGGCATGAAGGATATCACCTAGGTGAGTACAGCAGGCATGAAAAGTATCACCTAGGTGAGTACAGCAGGCATGAAGGGTATCACCTAGGTGAGTACAGCAGGCATGAAGGATATCACCTAGGTGAGTACATCAGGCATGAAGGATATCACCTAGGTGAGTACATCAGGCATAAAGGATATCACCTAGGTGAGTACATCAGGCATGAAGGGTATCACCTAGGTGAGTACAGCAGGCATGAAGGGTATCACCTAGGTGAGTACATCAGGCATGAAGGGTATCACCTAGGTGAGTACATCAGGCATGAAGGGATATCACCTAGGTGAGTACAGCAGGCATGAAGGGATATCACCTAGGTGAGTACAGCAGGCATGAAGGATATCACCTAGGTGAGTACATCAGGCATGAAGGATATCACCTAGGTGAGTACATCAGGCATGAAGGGATATCACCTAGGTGAGTACATCAGGCATGAAGGGTATCACCTAGGTGAGTACATCAGGCATGAAGGATATCACCTAGGTGAGTACATCAGGCATGAAGGATATCACCTAGGTGAGTACAGCAGGCATGAAGGGTATCACCTAGGTGAGTACAGCAGGCATGAAGGGTATCACCTAGGTGAGTACATCAGGCATGAAGGATATCACCTAGGTGAGTACAGCAGGCATGAAGGGATATCACCTAGGTGAGTACAGCAGGCATGAAGGATATCACCTAGGTGAGTACAGCAGGCATGAAGGATATCACCTAGGTGAGTACAGCACGCATGAAGGATATCACCTAGGTGAGTACATCAGGCATGAAGGATATCACCTAGGTGAGTACAGCAGGCATGAAGGATATCACCTAGGTGAGTACATCAGGCATGAAGGATATCACCTAGGTGAGTACATCAGGCATGAAGGATATCACCTAGGTGAGTACAGCAGGCATGAAGGATATCACCTAGGTGAGTACAGCAGGCATGAAGGATATCACCTAGGTGAGTACATCAGGCATGAAGGATATCACCTAGGTGAGTACATCAGGCATGAAGGATATCACCTAGGTGAGTACATCAGGCATGAAGGATATCACCTAGGTGAGTACATCAGGCATGAAGGATATCACCTAGGTGAGTACATCAGGCATGAAGGATATCACCTAGGTGAGTACATCAGGCATGAAGGATATCACCTAGGTGAGTACATCAGGCATGAAGGATATCACCTAGGTGAGTACATCAGGCATGAAGGATATCACCTAGGTGAGTACATCAGGCATGAAGGATATCACCTAGGTGAGTACATCAGGCATGAAGGATATCACCTAGGTGAGTACATCAGGCATGAAGGATATCACCTAGGTGAGTACATCAGGCATGAAGGATATCACCTAGGTGAGTACATCAGGCATGAAGGATATCACCTAGGTGAGTACATCAGGCATGAAGGATATCACCTAGGTGAGTACATCAGGCATGAAGGATATCACCTAGGTGAGTACATCAGGCATGAAGGATATCACCTAGGTGAGTACATCAGGCATGAAGGATATCACCTAGGTGAGTACATCAGGCATGAAGGATATCACCTAGGTGAGTACATCAGGCATGAAGGATATCACCTAGGTGAGTACATCAGGCATGAAGGATATCACCTAGGTGAGTACATCAGGCATGAAGGATATCACCTAGGTGAGTACATCAGGCATGAAGGATATCACCTAGGTGAGTACATCAGGCATGAAGGATATCACCTAGGTGAGTACATCAGGCATGAAGGATATCACCTAGGTGAGTACATCAGGCATGAAGGATATCACCTAGGTGAGTACATCAGGCATGAAGGATATCACCTAGGTGAGTACATCAGGCATGAAGGATATCACCTAGGTGAGTACATCAGGCATGAAGGATATCACCTAGGTGAGTACATCAGGCATGAAGGATATCACCTAGGTGAGTACATCAGGCATGAAGGATATCACCTAGGTGAGTACATCAGGCATGAAGGATATCACCTAGGTGAGTACATCAGGCATGAAGGATATCACCTAGGTGAGTACATCAGGCATGAAGGATATCACCTAGGTGAGTACATCAGGCATGAAGGATATCACCTAGGTGAGTACATCAGGCATGAAGGATATCACCTAGGTGAGTACATCAGGCATGAAGGATATCACCTAGGTGAGTACATCAGGCATGAAGGATATCACCTAGGTGAGTACATCAGGCATGAAGGATATCACCTAGGTGAGTACATCAGGCATGAAGGATATCACCTAGGTGAGTACATCAGGCATGAAGGATATCAAGTAGGTGAGTACATTCAGGCATGAAGGATATCACCTAGGTGAGTACATCAGGCATGAAGGAGTATCAAGCTAGGTGAGTACATCAGGCATGAAGGATATCACAGTAGGTGAGTACATCAGGCATGAAGGATATCACCTAGGTGAGTACATCAGGCATGAAGGATATCACCTAGGTGAGTACATCAGGCATGAAGGATATCACCTAGGTGAGTACATCAGGCATGAAGGATATCAAGTAGGTGAGTACATCAGGCATGAAGGATATCACCTAGGTGAGTACATCAGGCATGAAGGATATCACCTAGGTGAGTACATCAGGCATGAAGGATATCACCTAGGTGAGTACATCAGGCATGAAGGATATCACCTAGGTGAGTACATCAGGCATGAAGGATATCACCTAGGTGAGTACATCAGGCATGAAGGATATCAAGTAGGTGAGTACATCAGGCATGAAGGATATCACCTAGGTGAGTACATCAGGCATGAAGGATATCACCTAGGTGAGTACATCAGGCATGAAGGATATCACCTAGGTGAGTACATCAGGCATGAAGGATATCACCTAGGTGAGTACAGCAGGCATGAAGGATATCACCTAGGTGAGTACATCAGGCATGAAGGATATCACCTAGGTGAGTACATCAGGCATGAAGGATATCACCTAGGTGAGTACATCAGGCATGAAGGATATCACCTAGGTGAGTACATCAGGCATGAAGGATATCACCTAGGTGAGTACATCAGGCATGAAGGATATCACCTAGGTGAGTACATCAGGCATGAAGGATATCACCTAGGTGAGTACAGCAGGCATGAAGGATATCACCTAGGTGAGTACATCAGGCATGAAGGATATCACCTAGGTGAGTACAGCAGGCATGAAGGATATCACCTAGGTGAGTACATCAGGCATGAAGGATATCACCTAGGTGAGTACATCAGGCATGAAGGATATCACCTAGGTGAGTACATCAGGCATGAAGGATATCACCTAGGTGAGTACATCAGGCATGAAGGATATCACCTAGGTGAGTACATCAGGCATGAAGGATATCACCTAGGTGAGTACAGCAGGCATGAAGGATATCACCTAGGTGAGTACATCAGGCATGAAGGATATCACCTAGGTGAGTACAGCAGGCATGAAGGATATCACCTAGGTGAGTACATCAGGCATGAAGGATATCACCTAGGTGAGTACAGCAGGCATGAAGGATATCACCTAGGTGAGTACATCAGGCATGAAGGATATCACCTAGGTGAGTACAGCAGGCATGAAGGATATCACCTAGGTGAGTACAGCAGGCATGAAGGATATCACCTAGGTGAGTACAGCAGGCATGAAGGATATCACCTAGGTGAGTACAGCAGGCATGAAGGATATCACCTAGGTGAGTACATCAGGCATGAAGGATATCACCTAGGTGAGTACAGCAGGCATGAAGGATATCACCTAGGTGAGTACATCAGGCATGAAGGATATCACCTAGGTGAGTACATCAGGCATGAAGGATATCACCTAGGTGAGTACATCAGGCATGAAGGATATCACCTAGGTGAGTACAGCAGGCATGAAGGATATCACCTAGGTGAGTACATCAGGCATGAAGGATATCACCTAGGTGAGTACATCAGGCATGAAGGATATCACCTAGGTGAGTACATCAGGCATGAAGGATATCACCTAGGTGAGTACATCAGGCATGAAGGATATCACCTAGGTGAGTACATCAGGCATGAAGGATATCACCTAGGTGAGTACATCAGGCATGAAGGATATCACCTAGGTGAGTACATCAGGCATGAAGGATATCAGTAGGTGAGTACATCAGGCATGAAGGATATCACCTAGGTGAGTACATCAGGCATGAAGGATATCACCTAGGTGAGTACATCAGGCATGAAGGATATCACCTAGGTGAGTACATCAGGCATGAAGGATATCACCTAGGTGAGTACATCAGGCATGAAGGATATCACCTAGGTGAGTACATCAGGCATGAAGGATATCACCTAGGTGAGTACATCAGGCATGAAGGATATCACCTAGGTGAGTACATCAGGCATGAAGGATATCACCTAGGTGAGTACATCAGGCATGAAGGATATCACCTAGGTGAGTACATCAGGCATGAAGGATATCACCTAGGTGAGTACATCAGGCATGAAGGATATCACCTAGGTGAGTACATCAGGCATGAAGGATATCACCTAGGTGAGTACATCAGGCATGAAGGATATCACCTAGGTGAGTACATCAGGCATGAAGGATATCACCTAGGTGAGTACATCAGGCATGAAGGATATCACCTAGGTGAGTACATCAGGCATGAAGGATATCACCTAGGTGAGTACATCAGGCATGAAGGATATCCTAGGTGAGTACATCAGGCATGAAGGATATCAGTAGGTGAGTACATCAGGCATGAAGGATATCACCTAGGTGAGTACATCAGGCATGAAGGATATCACCTAGGTGAGTACATCAGGCATGAAGGATATCACCTAGGTGAGTACATCAGGCATGAAGGATATCACCTAGGTGAGTACATCAGGCATGAAGGATATCAAGTAGGTGAGTACATCAGGCATGAAGGATATCACCTAGGTGAGTACATCAGGCATGAAGGATATCACCTAGGTGAGTACATCAGGCATGAAGGATATCAGGCAACAGACGCAAGAAGGGACAGTAGACAGGCGTTCTCTAAAGCGCTAGTTTACCTATATAGGATAGTGTCTATGGTTCGTGATCCACGATGTTTTGTTTACAATTTGTTGGAGACGTCGTGAATCGAAACATTACAATTTTGTTTCTGTTGTTTAATGGTAATGTAACACGAACATGTTGTCAGTGAGGGACATGTTGTCAGTGAGGGACATGTTGTCGGTGAGGAACATGTTGCCGGTGAGGGACATGTTGTCAGTGAGGGACATGTTGTCAGTGAGGGACATGTTGTCAGTGAGGGACATGTTGTCAGTGAGGGACATGTTGTTAGTGAGGGACATGTTGTCGGTGAGGGACATGTTGTCAGTGAGGAACATGTTGTCAGCAAGGGACATGTTGTCAGTGAGGGACATGTTGTCAGTGAGGGACATGTTGTCAGTGAGGGACATGTTGTCAGTGAGGGACATGTTGTCAGTGAGGGACATGTTGTCAGTGAGGGACATGTTGTCAGTGAGGAACATGTTGTCAGTGAGGGACATGTTGCCGGTGCAACTAGAAAAGATCCATACGTTATCACATTTTGTGAGTGTATACCAAGTGGAAAAGCACTGGGAATTCCACCCAGGTGCGGTAACCGTCCTGGAATAGTGTGGACTATTACACCTGCCTCAGCTACGCTATTCCATTACTGGGATTAAAACTCTGAATATTTGATTTTGCAGTCTTTTTTTTAACGATTCTCTTGTCGCGTTGCGTCCGCGGCGACTATTAAACGCGGAGGAAAAAATGCTTAAGCTGTAGAAATTGTTTGTTACGAGCGGGGGTATGGAACGGTGGCGGGCGCGAATACTTAGAGGGTGGTGGTTTAGGGCGGTGGGACGCTATGAGGAGAGGGCGGTGGCAGTGTGGTGCAAGTGGAAATGAACCAAAACAGGAGAATTACGTATGTTGCCGGTGCAATTGGGTAGTAGGCTAAACTAGCCTAACCTAACCTTCCTAGGTCTAATATAGTACATTTGTCTGCTGTACTAGGCCTAGAAATATAGTTTTTTAACTTCAGTTTTTGTTTTTTTTTAAAGTGAATAGTACAAAATTCTACTATCCAATTGTTCAGTACGTCAATCTTTGAACTATGGTGCACATAGTTGCAAACACTACTATCTAAACAGGAGGATGAGTTGAACATCTTCATTGACAAATATTCAGTTTTACCTAATCGGAGTAGTTCAATTAGGTCTTGTTACAGTGGGGACGCAGCTCGTATTTACTGACACACAGGACAGAGGATCACAGAAGTACAAATACATTGCTAAAAGTGCACAACGAAGCACATGTATAGTTCATGAGGTTACAGTCTACTACATCAGGTATTATACATATTTCAGTTAACGATTTTGAAAGGCAACCACACAAGGCAGGGATGAATTCATAAGAGATGTAGCGTAAGCAAATTTTCATTCTTTATATGGACAAGCCAGTTTATAATGTCTTCTAATTTACAAGATTCAATAAAAATGTTACACTTGTGAGGAATATAATCAGTGACAGGAGGTTGTTGACGTAGGTGTTGGTGGTCGTGGCGACTGATGCTCTGGTCACTGTTCACCTCTTGAACATGTGTGTAATGAATATAATGTTATGTCGGTCTTAAAGACACCAATGAGATCTGTGCTGCGTGATTTTGCTCATTGTCATTCATGTTTGACAGTGATTGGTTATTGATGGTAAGTGCTGTAACTTGTAGATCAGGAGACCTTGTAACTTATACGAGTAACAGTGT